>NW_017197479.1:0-8054 GCF_001704415.2 Capra hircus
CCTGCTTCCTCTTGAGTGGAGACGGGTATGTCGGGAACTTCTTGAGTTGCAGCATGACTGTGAAAGACTCTTTGGAAGTTCCAGAGGTCACGTGTGATTAGCCCTCGAGACACCTCAGGGGAAACGGGCCTCATCTCGCCTGGAGGAGGAACCGCCAGGATTTTACCGAGTTGCGGCAGGTGCTATCGACTTACGACGGGGACCTCAGGGACCCGCTCTGGTGACCTCAGGAAAGGCCAGTCCCCATGCGAGTTGCTAGAGGGCCTGTCGCTATTCCACTCCCGTTGATGCCAGGGCCTAAGACCTTGTGTGGAGTCGGGGCCGGAATCTGAGGATTCCTCTCCAAGGCTGACATCCATGTTGGGGTCCTTCTGGAGTCTCCCAAGGGGAGTCAGTCCTCATCTCGAGAGGGGGGCATGCACGTGCGCTTTCCTCCGTGCTGTAGCAGCAGTGTCACGCTTCCCTTCGCGTGGATCAAGGGATCTGTGGCTTTCCCTCAAGGCTTTCCCACGAGGCTTTCCCACAGGGCCCTCCCACGTGCCACCGTGGTGTGAGTAGATCCTCGGCGTGAAAGTCGAAGCAGTGCAGGGAAAACAGGATCCTCTGGAATGGACTGAGATATCTGGGGACTCTTGGAATGGTGGCACGACCCATGAGTTCTTCTCGCCTTTACTGTGCAGTGGGCCTCCTCTTGAGAAGCGTCGGAAACGTCGGGAATTCTATCCCGAGGAAGCAGGGAAGGATCCCTCATCTTTAGCTTGGAGGCGGAAACGGAGCTCCTCTGGATGTGGCCGGGACCCTCGTGCTTCCTCTGGAGTGGAGACGGGTGTGTCGGGGAACTTCTTGAGTGCAGCTAAGGTGTGAAGGAACCTTTGGAAGTTCCAGAGGTTAGGTGTGATTAGCCTCGAGACGCCTCAGCGGAAATGGGCCTCATCTCACCTGGAGGGAGAACCTCCTGGATTTTCTCGAGTGTGGCAGGTGCTCTAGAATTACGACGGGATCTCAGGGACCCTCTCCGGTGTCCTGAGGAAAGGCCAGTCTCCATGCGAGTTGTTCGATGGCCTCTCGGGATTCCTCTCCCGTTGATGCCGGGGTCAGAGACTTTGTACGATCGTGCCGGAACCTGAGGATTCCTCTCCAGTGCTGACATGGATCTTGGGGTACTACTGGAGGCTCCCGAGGGGAGTCAGTCCTCGTCTCGAGTGGGGGCATGCACGTGCGCTTTCCTCCCGAGCTGTAGCAGCAGTGTCACGTTTCCCTTCGCGTGAATCAAGGGATCTGTGGCTTTCCCTCGAGGCTTTCCCAGGAGGCTTTCCCACAGGGCTGTCCCACGTACCACCGTGGTGTGAGTTGATCCTCGGCTTGAAAGTCGAGGCAGTGCAGGGAAAACAGGATTTCCTGGAATTGACTGAGACATCTGAGGGACTCTGGGAATGGTGTCACGACCCTGGACTTCCTCTCGCCTTTCCTGTGGAGAGCACCCCCTCTTGAGATGCAACGGGAACGCCGGAAATTCTTTCCCCACCACGCAGGGAAAGGATCCCTCCTCTCGAGCTAGGAGGCGGAAACGGGGCTCCTCTGGATGTGGGCGGGACTCTCGTACTTCCTCTCGAGTGTTGACGGGTATGTCGGGAACTTCTTGAGTTGCAGCAAGGGTGTGAAGGACGCTTTGCAAGTTCCAGAGGTTAGGTGTGATTAGCGTCGAGATGCCTCAGTGGAAATGGGCCTCATCTCGCCTGGAGGGGAGAACCTCCTGAATTTTCTCGAGTTGAGGCAGGTGCTCTCGACTTACGACAGGGACCTCAGGGACCCGCTCTGGTGGCCTCAGGAAAGGCCAGTCCCCATGCAAGTTGCTCGGGGGCACTCGGGATTCCTCTCCCGTCGATGCCGGGGCCTAAGACTTTGTGTGGAGTCGGTGCCGGAACTTGAGGATTCCTGACAGTGCTGACATGGATCTTGGGTACTTCTGGAGTCTCCCCAGGGGAGTCAGTCCTCGTCTCGAGTGGGGGCATGCACGTGCGCTTTCCTCCCGAGCTGTAGCAGCAGTGTCACGCTTCTTGGCGATTGGATCATGGTATCAGTGGCTTTCCCTGAAGGCTTTCCCTCGAGGCTTTTCCACGAGGCTTTCCCACAGGGCTGTCCCACGTGCCACCGTGGTGTGAGTCGATCCTCGCTTGAAAGTCGAGGCAGTGCAGGGAAAACAAGTTTCCCTGGAATGGACTGAGACATCTGAGGGAATCTGGGAAGGGTGGCACGACCCTGGAGTTCCTCTCGCCTTTTCTGTGGAGAGCGCCTACTCTTGAGATGCGACGGGAATGCCGGAAATTCTTTCCCGACCACGCAGGGAAAGGATCCCTTCTTTTGAGCTATGAGGTGGAAACGGGGCTCCTCCTCATGTGGGAGGGACTCTCGTGCTTCCTCTCGAGTGGAGACGGGTATGTTGGGAACTTCTTGAGTTGCAGCAAGGGTGTGAAGGACCCTTTGGCAGTTCTAGAGGTTAGGTGTGATTAGCCCTGAGATGCCTCAATGGAAATGGGCCTCATCTCGCCTGGAGGGAGAAACTCCTGCATATTCTCGAGTTGCGGCAGGTGCTCTCGACTTACGATGGGACCTCAGGGACCCGCTCTGGTGGCCTCAGGAAATTCCAGTCCCCATGCGAGTTGCTCGGGGCCCTCTCCGGATTCCTCTCCCGTCGATGCGGGGGCCTCAGACCTTACGTAGAGTCGGTGCTGTAACCTGAGGATTCCTCTCCAGTGCTGACATGGATCTTGGTGTACTGCTGGAGTCTCCCCAGGGGAGTCAGTCCTCGTCTCGGTTGAGGGCATGCACGTGCGCTTTCCTCCCCAGCTGTAGCAGCAGTGTCGCGCTTCCCTTCGCGTGGATCAAGGGATCTGTGGCTTTCCCTCGAGGCTTTCCCACGAGGCTTTGCCACAGGGCTGTCCCACGTGCCACAGTGGTGTGAGTCGATCCTCGGCTTGAAAGTCGAGTCAGTGCGGGGAAACAGGTTTCCCTGGAATGGACTGAGACATCTGGGGGACTCGGAGAATGGTGGCATGTCCCTGGAGTTTCTCTCGCCTTTCCTGTGGAGAGTGCCTCCTCTTGAGATGCGATGGGAACGCCGGGAATTCTTTCCCGACCTCGCAGGGAAAGGATACCTCCTCTCGAGCTATGAGGCGGAAACGGGGCTCCTCTGAATGTGGGCGGAACTATCGTGCTTCCTCTTGAGTGGAGACGGGTATGTCGGGGAACTTCTTGATTTGCAGCAAGGGTGTGAAGGACCCTTTGGAAGTTCCAGAGTTTAAGTGTGCTTAGCCTTGAGATGTGTCAGCGGAAATAGGCTTCATTTTGCCTGGAGGGGAGAACATCCTTGATTTTCTCCAGTTGCGGCAGGTGCTCTCGACTTACGACGGGGACCGCAGGGACCCGCTCTGGTGGCCTCAGGAAAGGCCAGTCAAGATCCAAGACAGCACTGGAGAGGGAGAGACATCACGAGAGGCTCCCGAGCAACTCGCATGGGGACTGGCATTTCATGAGGCCACCAAAGCGTGTCCCTGAGGTCCCGTCGTAAGTCGAGAGACCTGGCGCAACTCGAGAAAATCCAGGAGGTTCTCCCTCCAGGCGAGATGAGACCCATTTGCGCTGAGGCATCTCGAGGCTAATCACACCTAACCTCTGGACCTTCCAAAGGGCCCTTCACACCCTTGCTGCAACTCAAGAAGTTCCCCGACATACCCGTTTCCACTCGAAAGGAAGCATGAGAGTCCCGCCCACAACCAGAAGAGCCCCGTTTCAGCCTCATAGCTCGAGAGGAGGGATCCTTTCCCTGCGTGGTCGGGGAAGAATTTCCGGCGTTCCCGTCGCATCTCAAGAAGAGGCGCTCTCCACAGGAAAGGCAGAGGAACTCAGGGTCATGCCAGCATTCACAGAGCCCCCAGATGTCTCAGTCGATTCCAGGGAAACCTGTTTTCCCCGCAATGCCTCAACTTTCAAGCCGAGGATCGACTCAGACCTCGGTGGCACGTGGGACAGCCCTGTGAAAAGCCTAGTGGGAAAGCCTCGTGGGAAAGCCTACAGAGAAAGCCACAGATCCCTGGATCCACGGAAAGGGAAGGGTGACACTGCTGCTAAAGCTCGGGAGGAAAGCGCACGGGCACGCCACACTCGCGACGAGAACTGACTCCCCTGGGAGACTCCAGAAGTACCCCAAGATCCATGTCAGAACTGGAGAGGAATCCTCAGGTTCCAGCACCGACTCCACACAAGGTCTCAGGCCCCGGCATAGACGGGAGAGGAATCGCTAGAGGCCCACGAGCAACTCGCATGGGGAGGGGCCTTTCCTGAGGGCACTAGAGCGGGTCCCTGAGGTCCCAATCGTAAGTCGAGAACACCTGCCGCAACTCGAGAAAATCCAGGAGGTTCTCCCCTCCAGGCGAGATGAGGCCCATTTCCGCTGAGGCGCCTCGAGGCTAATCACACCGAACCTCTGGAACTTCCAAAGGATCCTTCACACCCTTGCTGCAATTCAAGAAGATCCCCGACATACCCGTCTCCACTCGAGAGGAAGCACGAGAGTCCCGCCCACATCCATAGGAGCCCCGATTCCGCCTCCTAGCTCGAGAGGAGGGATCCTTTCCCTGCGTGGTCGGGAAAGAATTCCCGGCGTTCCCGTCGCATCTCAAGAGGAGGCGCTCTCCACAGGAAAGGCGAGAGGAACTCCAGGGTCTTGCCACCATTCCCAGTGTCCCCCAGATGTCTCAGTCCATTCCAGGGAAACCTGATTTCCCTGCACTGCCTAGATTTCAAGCCGAGGATCGACTCACACCACGGTGGCACGTTGGACAGCCCTGTGGGAAAGCCTGTGGGAAAGCCTCGTGGGAAAGCCTCGAGGGAAAGCCACAGATCCCTTGATCCACACGAAGGGAAGCGTGACACTGCTGCTTCAGCTCGGGAGGAAAGCGCACGTGCATGCCCCCACTTGAGACGAGGACTGACTCCCCTGGGGAGACTCCAGAAGTACCCAAAGATCCATGTCATCACTGGAGAGGAATCCTCAGGTTCCGGCACCGACTCCACACAAGGTCTTAGGCCCCGGCATCAACGGGAGAGGAATCCCGAGTGGCCCCCGAGAAACTCGCATGGGGATTGGCCTTTCCTGAGGCCGCCAAGGCGGGTCCCTGAGGTCCCCGTCGTAAGTCGAGAGCACCTGCCGCAACTCGAGAAAATCCAGGAAGTTTTCCCCTCCAGGCGAGATTAGGCCCATTTCTGCTGAGGCATCTCGAGGCTAATCACACCGAACCTCTGGAACTTCCAAAGGGTCCTTCACACCCTTGCTGCAACTCAAGAAGTTCCCCGACATACCCGGCTCACTCGAGATGAAGCACGAGAGTCCCGCCCACATCCAGAGGAGCCCCGTTTCCGCCTCCTAGCTCGAGAGGAGGGATCCTTTCCCTGCGTGGTCGGGAAAGAATTCCGGCGTTCCCGTCGCATCTCAAGAGGAGGCGCTCTCCACAGGAAATGCGAGAGGAACTCCGGGGTCTTGCCACCATTCCCAGAGTCCCCCAGATGTCTCAGTCCATTCCAGGGAAACCTGTTTTCCCTGCACTGCCTCGACGTTCAAGCCGAGGATCGACCTACACCACGGTGGCACGTGGGACAGCCCTGTGGGAAATCCTCGTGGGAAAGCCTCGAGGGAAAGCCACAGATCCCTTGATCCACGCGAAGAAGAAGTGACACTGCTGCTACAGCTCGGGAGGAAAGCCCACGTGCATGCCCCCCACACGAGAAGAAGACTGACTCCCCTGGGGAGACTCCAGAAGTACCCCAAGATCCATTTCATCACTGGAGAGGAATCCTCAGGTTCCGGCACCGACTCCACACAAGGTCTTAGGCCCCGGCATCGACGGGAGAGGAATCCCGAGTGGCCCCCGAGAAACTCGCATGGGGATTGGCATTTCCTGAGGCCAAAAGAATGGGTCCCTGAGGTCCCCGTCGTAAGTCGAGAGCACCTGCTGCAACTCGAAAAAATCCAGGAGGTTCTCCCCTTCAGGCGAGATGAGGCCCATTTCCGCTGAGGCGTCTCGAGGCTAATCACACCGAACCTCTGGAACTTCCAAAGGGTCCTTCACACCCTTGCTGCAACTCTAGAAGTTCTCGAGATACCCGTCTCCACTCGAGAGGAAGCACGAGAGTCCCGCCCACATCCAGAGGAGCCCCGTTTCCGCCTCCTAGCTCGAGAGGAGGGATCCTTTCCCTGCGTGTTCGGGAAAGAATTCCAAGCGTTCCCGTCGCATCTCAAGAGGAGGCGCTCTCCACAGGAAAGGCGAGAGCTCCAGGGTCGTGCCACCATTCCCAGAGTCCCCAGATGTCTCAGTCCATTCCAGGGAAACCTGTTTTCCCTGCACTGCCTCGACTTTCAAGCCGAGGATCGACTCACACCACGGTGGCTCGTGGGGCAGTCCTGTGGGAAAGCCTCGTGGGAAAAGCCTCGAGAGAAAGCCACAGATCCCTTGATCTACTCGACGGGAAGCGTGACACTGCTGCTAGAGCTCGGGAGTGAAGCTCACGCGCATGCCCCCACTCGAGAAGAGGACTGACTCCCCTGGGGAGTCTACAGAACTACCCCAATATCCATGTCAGCCCTGGAGAGGAATCCTCAGCTTCCGGAACCGACTCCACACAAGGGCTTAGGCCCCGGAATCGACGGGAGTGGAATCCCGAGAGGCCCCCGGGCAACTTGCTTGGCGACTGGCCTTTCCTGATGCCACCAGAGCGAGTCAATGAGGTCCCCATCATACGTCAAGAGCACCTGCCTCATCTCGAGAAAATCCAGGAGGTTCTCCCCTCCAGGCGAGATGAGGCCCTATTACGCTGAGGCGTCTCCAGGCTAATCACACCTAACCTCTGGAACTTCCAAAGGGTCCTTCACACCCTTGCTGCAACTCAAGAAGTTCCCCGACATACCGGTCTCCACTCGAGAGGAAGCACGAGAGTCCCCCCACATCCAGAGGAGCCCGTTTACGCCTCTTAGCTCGAGAGGATGGATCCTTTCCCTGCGTGGTTGGGAAAGAATTGCCTGCATTCCCGTCGCATCTCAAGAGGAGGCGGTCTCCTCAGGAAAGGCGAGAGGAACTCAAGGGTAGTGCCACCATTCCCAGAGTCCCCCAGATGTCTCAGTCCATTCCAGGGAAAACTGTTTTCCCTAGACTGCCTCGATTTCATGCCGAGGATCGACTCACACAACGGTGGCACGTGGGACAGCCCTGTGGGAAAGCCTCCTGGGAAAGCCTCATGGGATAGCCTCAAGGGAAAGACACTGATCCCTTGATCCACTCGACGGGAATCGTGACACTGCTGTTACAGCTCGGGAGGGAATCGAACTGCATGCCGCACTCGAGACGAGGACTGACTCCCCTGGGGAGACACCAGAAGTACCCCAAGATCCATGTCAGCAGTGGAGAGGAATCCTCAGGTTGGGACACCGACTCCACTCAAAGTCTTAGGCCCCGGCATCGACGGTAAAGGAATCCGAGCGGCCCCCAACATCTCTAATGGGGACTGGCCTTTACTCAGGCCACCAGAGCGGGTCCCTGAGGTCCCCGTCGTAAGTCGACAGCACCTGCCGCAACTCGAGAAAATCCAGGAGTTCTCTCCTCCAGGCGTGATGAGGCCTTTTCCGCTGAGGCGTCTCGAGGCTAAACACATCTAACCTCTGGAACTTCCAAAGGGTCCTTCACACCCTTGCTGCACTCAAGAAGTTCCCCGGTATACCTGTCTCCACTCGAGAGGAAGCACGAGAGTCCCGCCCACAATCCAGAGGAGCCCCTTTTCTGCCTCATAGCTCGAGAGGATGCATTCTTTCCCTGCGTGGTCCGGAAAGAATTCCCGGAGTTCCCGTCCCATCTAAAGAGGAGGGCGCTCTCCACAGGAAAGGCGAGAGGAACTCCAGGGTGGTGCCACCATTCCCCAGAGTTCCCCAGATGTCTAAGTCCATTCAAGGAAACCTGTTTTCCCTGCACTGTCTCGACTTTCAGCAGAGGATCAACTCACACCACGGT
>NW_017197480.1:0-8054 GCF_001704415.2 Capra hircus
TAATTTCAGCATTCTTGGTGCTATTGCCTTTCTCATTGCAGATCACGAATACAAACCGCAACCTTTTGTTCTGGTGACGCTGTGGCCACTGCTGAGTCTCGCAAATTTCCTGCATATTGAAAGTGCATGCAACTATTCACAGCAATCGATCTCCTGAAGGATATCTGTAAATAGCTCTTTTATACTGGAGATTTTTTTCACCTCCACTAAGCTTCTAATTCATAGTGATGGCCTGCCCTAGACCCAGCTTGACTTTTTACGATTCCAGGATCGTCAGGCTCTAAGGATGATGTGATCACACCCCATCATGAAAGCAATACGGGTCATGAAGAACATCTTTTTGATGTATAGTTCTTCTCTGTGTATACTTGTTACCTCTTCTTAGTAAATTCTGCTTCTGTTGGGTCCATACCATTTATTGAGCCTATATTTGCATGAAATATTCCCTTGGTATCTCTAATTTTCTTGAAGAGATCTTTAGTCTTCCCCTTCTATTGTTCTCCTCTATTTCTTTGCACTGATCACTGAAAAAAGGCTTTCTTATCTCTCCTTGCTATTCTTTGGAACTCTGCATTCAAATGGGCATATCTTTCCTTTCTTCCTTTGCCTTTAGCTTCTTTTCTTTTCTCAGCTATTTGTAAGGGCCTCCTCAGACAGCCATTTTGCTTTTTTGCATTTCTTTTTTGGGGGATGGTCTTGATCCTTTACTCCTGTACAATGTCACAAACCTCTATCCACTATTTTTTCAGGCACTCTGGCCTATCAGATCTAATCCCTTGAATCTATTTCTCAACTACAATGTATAATCATAAGGAATTTGACTTAGGTCATACCTGAATGGTCTGGTGGCTTTCCCTTACTTTCTTCAATTTAACTCTGAATTGAAGAATGAGGTTGGGTTAGAAGTAAATATTACTTTTCCCTCATTCATCAATGAGCATTAGAAAAATATCCATTTGATTTTCCCTTACATATGCATCTAATATGTCAGAACTGGAACCATGGCCAACCTCTGTGGCACCTCAGCAGAGAATATATTTAGTCTTATGTTTTTCACCTTAATGTTTGAAGATTAGCAATTGAGAATAGCCTTGGGAATAGCTAGCTCTTAGATTATCTAACCAACAATGTCAGCAAAAGTACTGTGAAAGAAGAAATTATTGGGTAATTTAAAATATAATAATATTACATACATATAATTTTATTATACACAACATTAATAATTTATTACATAATTTAGGTATATAGAGAATTTAGATATACATATATGATTCATTCAAAGAGGAATAAGTTTTGAAAATTTCAGTGAATGAGATAAACATTGTGTAGTTTTTAATCCAGACAAATTTATACATGAAATTCCCTTCTAACTTATGATTTTTTTTCCCAGTAATACTAAATAATCATGTTGCCACAAAAAAAGTAATATCTGAACTTGGGGCTTATCTACAAAAAATATGTGACAAATTCTTTACTATTGTAGAATTGTTTCCAAACAAAATATTTCGACCATTGTTCTTAACAAAGAAGTTTCTGCCACCAACACAAAGACTATATAGTAATTTCTGATCTGTTCCCAAATGCCCAGTTCTCTTATTCCAAGACTTTTTGCACTTTTCCACTTTTGAGTGCAAGCATAACCTGTGATATTTTTGACCGTGAGACTTGTAGTATAAGAATTCTTCCCAGGCCCAGTGAAATAGGGCTTGCTCATGTTAGTTTCTGCCAATAGAAAGTGAGTGGAAATGACAAATTTAATACTAATCAGAAGTTGTAAAAATCATCACACAATTTACCCTATTTCTCTTTTCATTTCTCTATATAAATACATGAAATACAAATTAGTTTATGTAAATAGCAGAAAATTTTTGAATTTGCTTTTTAAATATTAAATTAAAAACTGCTTAAAACTGTATCAGAGTGTTATAGATGGTCAGTAATTATCACCTTACCACTCTGCACCCTATGGGGTGGCATTCCTATCAAGTTGAACTCTAGGGAAATATATATAGATATCTTGTACAGATGGAATATTAAAGGTGAGTGGCCAATAGGACCACAAAGCCATCCATCCCAGCTCCCTTTCTCAGGGGTGTTTGGTCAAGGTGGGCCAAAATTGTCTCAGTTTGTGGGAGAGAGAGCTGAAGAAAAGTAATTTAATAATGGCTGAAGTGTTAGGTAACAGTCAGTGTTATGAAATATTTCATCTGCCCATCCCTCATGCAGGGAAGTAAGTCTTGCTCCAGCTGTAAGCTTGCCCTTATTATGGCTCTGACAGAGGCAGAGAACAAGTTGAGTAATTCTAGGAAACAATGTATACAATTACACTCAGAAGCATCAATGATTTAACTGAGGCCTTGGAAATCATAGGAATAAAGATGCTTTACAAATATTACTTTGTATTAATGGAATTCCCTGGTGATCCAGTGGTTAAAATCTGCCTGCCAATGCAGAAGATGAGTGTGATCCCTAGTCTGAGAAGATTCCACATGCCACAGGACAACTAAGCCCATGAACCACAGCTGCTAAAGTCCACAAGCTCCAGAGACCGTGATCCCCAGCAGGAGAAGCTACCACAATGAAAAGCCCACTTACCGCAACTAGAGAGTAGCCCCTGTTCACTGCAACTAGAGAAAGCACACAACAATGTGTGCAAGAAAGACCCAGTACAGCCACAACCAACTACCAAATAATTCAATATTACTTTGTATACTTTTTTTTTTAGTTTTTTATTTTTTTAATTTTAAAATCTTTAATTCTTACATGCGTCCCCAAACATGAAACCTCCCTCCCACTTCCCTCCCCACAACATCTCTCTGGGTCATCCCCATGCACCAGCCCCAAGCATGCTGCACCCTGCGTCAGACATAGACTGGCGATTCAATTCTTACATGATAGTATACATGTTAGAATGCCATTTTCCCAAATCATCCCACCCTCTCCCTCTCCCTCTGAGTCCAAAAGTCCGTTATACACATCTGTGTCTTTTTTCCTGTCTTGCATACAGGGTCGTCATTGCCATCTTTCTAAATTCCATATAGATGTGTTAGTATACTATATTGGTGTTTTTCTTTCTGGCTTACTTCACTCTGTATAATTGGCTCCAGTTTCACCCATCTCATCAGAACTGATTCAAATGAATTCTTTTTAACGGCTGAGTAATACTCCATTGTGTATATGTACCACTGCTTTCTTATCCATTCATCCGCTGATGGACATCTAGGTTGTTTCCATGTCCTGGCTATTATAAACAGTGCTGAGATGAACATTGGGGTACATGTGTCTCTTTCAATTCTGGTTTCCTCGGTGTGTATGCCCAGAAGTGGGATTGCTGGGTCATAAGGTAGTTCTATTTGCAATTTTTTAAGGAATCTCCACACTGTTCTCCATAGTGGCTGTACTAGTTTGCATTCCCACCAACAGTGTAGGAGGGTTTCCTTTTCTCCACACCCTCTCCAGCATTTATTGCTTGCAGATTTTTGGATCGCAGCCATTCTGACTGGTGTGAAGTGGTACCTCATTGTGGTTTTGATTTGCATTTCTCTGATAATGAGTGATGTTGAGCATCTTTTCATGTGTTTGTTAGCCATCCATATGTCTTCTTTGGAGAAATGTCTATTTAGTTCTTTGGCCCATTTTTGGATTGGGTCGTTTATTTTTCTGGAATTGAGCTGCATAAGTTGCTTGTATATTTTTGAGATTAGTTGTTTGTCAGTTGCTTAATTTGCTATTATTTTCTCCCATTCAGAAGGCTGTCTTTTCACCTTGCTTATATTTTCCTTTGTTGTGGCAGAAGCTTTTAATTTTAATTAGATCCCATTTGTTTATTTTTGCTTTTATTTCCAGAATTCTGGGAGGTGGATCATAGAGGATCCTGCTGTGATTTATGTCTGAGAGTGTTTTGCCTATGTTCTCCTCTAGGAGTTTTTATAGTTTCTGATCGTACATTTAGGTCTTTAATCCATTTTGAGTTTATTTTTGTGTGGGGTGTTAGAAAGTGATCTAGTTTCATTCTTTTACAAGTGGTTGACCAGTTTTCCCAGCACCACTTGTTAAAGAGATTGTCTTTACTCCATTGTATATTCTTGCCTCCTTTGTCAAAGATAAGGTGTCCATGTGTGTGTGGATTTATCTCTGGGCTTTCTATTTTGTTCCATTGATCTATATGTCTGTCTTTGTGCCAGTACCATACTGTCTTGATGACTGTGGCTTTGTAGTAGAGCCTGAAGTCAGGCAAGTTGATTCCTCCAGTTCCATTCTTCTTTCTCAAGATTGCTTTGGCTATTCGAGGTTTTTTGTATTTCCATACAAATCTTGAAATTATTTGTTCTAGTTCTGTGAAAAATGTGGCTGGTAGCTTGATAGGGATTGCATTGAATTTGTAAATTGCTTTGGGTAGTATACTCATTTTCACTATATTGATTCTTCTGATCCATGAACATGGTATATTTCTCCATCTATTAGTGTCCTCTTTGATTTCTTTCATCAGTGTTTTATAGTTTTCTATATATAGGTCTTTAGTTTCTTTAGGTAGATATAATCCTAAGTATTTTATTCTTTTCGTTGCAATGGTGAATGGAATTGTTTCCTTAATTTCTTTTTCTACTTTCTCATTATTCGTGTATAGGAATGCAAGGGATTTCTGTGTGTTGATTTTATATCCTGCAACTTTACTATATTCATTGCTTAGCTCTAGTAATTTTCTGGTGGAGTCTTTAGGGTTTTCCATGTAGAGGATCATGTCATCTGCAAACAGTGAGAGTTTTACTTCTTCTTTTCCAATTTGGATTCCTTTTATTTCTTTTTCTGCTCTGATTGCTGTGGCCCAAACTTCCAGAACTATGTTGAATAGTAGCGGTGGAAAGTGGGACACCCCTTGTCTTGTTCCTTGACTTTAGGGGAAATGCTTTCAATTTTTCACCATTGAGGATAATGTTTGCTGTGGGTTTGTCATAGATAGCTTTTATTATGTGGAGGTATGTTCCTTCTATTCCTGCTTTCTGGAGAGTTTTTTATCATAAATGGATGTTGAATTTTGTCAAGGCCTTCTCTGCATCTATTGAGATAATAATATGGTTTTTATTTTTCAATTTGTTAATGTGGTGAATTACATTGATTGATTTGCGGATATTGAAGAATCCTTGCATCCCTGGGATAAAGCCCACTTGGTCATGGTGGATGATCTTTTTAATGTGTTGTTGGATTCTGATTGCTAGAATTTTGTTGAGGATTTTTGCATCTATGTTCATCAGTGATATTGGCCTGTAGTTTTCTTTTTTTTGTGGCATCTTTGTCTGGTTTTGGTATTAGGGTGATGGTGGCCTCATAGAATGAGTTTGGAAGTTTACCTTCCTCTGCAATTTTCTGGAAGAGTTTGAGTAGGATAGGTGTTAGCTCTTCTCTAAATTTTTGGTATAATTCAGCTTGTGAAGCCATCTGGACCTGGGCTTTTGTTTGCTGGAAGATTTCTGATTACAGTTTCAATTTCTGTGCTTGTGATGGGCCTGTTAAGATTTTCTATTTCTTCTTAACATGCAGGTTTATTTAGAACAGGGCCTGTATTGGATGATCTCCTAAATAATGAAATCTTTGAACACTGTGGATTTACTGAAGTCTGTACCTTTAAATAATTTCACACTATCAATTCTAATTTCTACATAATTTAAGAATCTGTGAAATGATGAGATTCTAAATAATTATGAAGACATTACTTTACTCTTTGAAATAAATTTAACACCCCTTGGTAAATTATAGTTACTTATTGCTTAGGCAATTGCATTAATTCATTTACTAATACTTATAAATATTAAGATTAAACTATATATATATATTTATATGTTATTTTTAAAAATAACTGTAAGCACTTAAAAATAAGCATAAACATTTAAAAAAGTGAAAGGAAGAAGGAAAAGAGCAAATAAAAGACTAAAGCAAGTATAACAGTAAAACTTTCATTTTTTAAAATTTTGGATGCATTGATCACATGTATGTATTAATAGTACACACAAATGAACTACATATGTTTTACTCAGATATGCTGTGTAACATCTTCATTAAGTTTTATAAGAAATATAATTAAATATATAGCAAGCATAGTTTTATAAAGGTTGAATAAAAATGATCTACTCAGATTCAGTTCAGTTCCGTTCAATTCAGTCGCTAAGTCGTGTCCAACACTTTGCGACCCCATAAATTGCAGAACGCCAGGCCTTCCTGTCCATCACCAACTCCCAGAGTTCACTCAAACTCACATCCATCGAGTCAGTGATGCCATCCAGCCATCTCATCCTATGTCGTCCCCTTCTCCTCCTGCCCACAATTCCTCCCAGCATCAGAGTCTTTTCCAATGAGTCAACTCTTTGCATGAGGTGGACAAAGCACTGGAGTTTCAACTTTAGCATCATTCCTTCCAAAGAACACCCAGGACTGATCTCCTTTAGAATGGACTGATTGGATCTCCTTGCAGTCCAAGGGACTCTCAAGAGTCCTCTCCAACACCACAGTTCAAAAGCATTAATTCTTCAGTGCTCAGCTTTCTTCACAGTCTAACTCACACATCCATACATGACCACTGGAAAAACATAGCCTTGACTAGGTGGACATTTGTTGGCAAAGTAATGACTCTGCTTTTGAATATGCTATCTAGGTTGGTCATAACTTTCCTTCCAAAGAGTAAGTGTCTTTTAATTTCATGGCTACAATCACCATCTGCAGTGATTTTAGAGCCCAAAAAATAAAGTCTGACACCGATTCCACTGTTTCCCAATCGACTACCCATGAAGTTATGGGACCAGATGCCATGATCTCAGTTTCCTGAGTGTTGTGCTTTAAGCCAACTTTTTCACTTTCCTCTTTCACTTTCATCAAGAGGCTTTTTAGTTCTTCTTCACTTTCTGCCATAAGGGTGGTATCATCTGCATATCTGAGGTTATTGATATTTCTCCTGTCCATCTTGATTCCAGCTTGTGCTTCTTCCAGTCCAGCGTTTCTCATGATGTACTCTGCATATAAGTTAAATAAGCAGGGTGACAATAGACAGCCTTGACGTACTCCTTTTCCTACTTGGAACCAGTCTGTTGTTCCATGTCCCAGTTCTAACTGTTGCTTCCTGGCCTGCATACAGACTTGTCAAGAGGCAGGTCAGGTGGTCTGGTATCCCCCATCTCTTTCAGAATTTTCCACAGTTTATTGTGATCCACACAAAGGCTTTGGCATAGTCAATAAAGCAGAAATAGATGTTTTTCTGGAACTCTCTTGCTTTTTCCATGATCCAGCAGATGTTGGCGATTTTGATCTCTGGTTCCTCTGCCTTTTCTAAAACCAGCTTGAACATCTGGAAGTTTCATGGTTCACGTACTGCTGAAGGCTGGCTTGGAGAGTTTTGAGTATTACTTTACTAGCATGTGAGATGAGTGCAATTGTGCGGTAGTCCTGAGCATTCTTTGGCATTGCCTTTCTTTGGGGTTGGAATGAAAACTGACCTTTTCCAGTCCTGTGGCCACTTGCTGAGTTCTCCAAATTTGCTGGCATATTGAGTGCCGCATTTTCACAGCATCATCTTTCAGAATTTGAAATAGCTCAACTGGAATTCTATCACCTCCACTAGCTTTGTTCGTAGTGATGCTTTCTAAGGCTCATTTGACTTCACATTCCAAGATATCTGGCTCTAGGTGCAGTGATCATGCCATCATGATTATCTGGGTCATGAAAGGTCTTTTTTGTATAGTTCTTCTGTGTATTCTTGCCACCTCCTCTTAATATCTTCTGCTTCCATTAGGTCCATACCATTTCTGTCCTTTATTGAGCCCATCTTTGCATGAAAATGTTCCCCTGGTGTCTCTAATTTTTCTTGAAGAGATCTCTAGTTTTTCCCATTCCTGTTGTTTTCCTCTATTTCTTTGCATTGATTGTTGAGGAAGGCTTTCTTATCTCTCCTTGGCTATTCTTTTGAATTCTGCATTCAGATGCTTATATCTTTCCTTTTCTCCTTTGCTTTTCACTTCTCTCTTTTCACAGCTATTTGTATGGCCTCCTCAGACAACCATTTTGCTACA
>NW_017197481.1:0-8053 GCF_001704415.2 Capra hircus
AACCTGTTTTCTGACTGTTTCGACTTTCAGCAGTGATCGACTTCACACCACATGCCACGTGGGACAGCCTGTGGAAAGCCTCGTGGGAAAGCCTCGGAGGGAAAGCCACAGATCCCTTGATCCACGCGAAGGGAAGCGTTACAATGCTGCTACAGCTCGAGAGTAAAGCGCACTTGTATGCCCCCACTCGAGACGAGGACTGACTCCACTGGGGAGAGTCCAGAAGTTCCCAAGATCCTTTTCAGCACTGGAGAGGAATCCTCAGGTTACGGAACCGACTCCACACAATGTCTTAGGCCCCGGCATCGACGGGAGAGGGATCCCGAGAGGTCCCCGAGCAACTCTCCCATGGGGACTGGCATTTCCAGAGGCCTCCAGAGCGGTCCCTGAGGACAACGTCTCAAGTCGAGAGCACCTGCCGCAACTCGAGAAAATCCAGGAGGTTCTCCCCTCCAGGCGAGATGAGGCCCATTTCCGCTGAGGCGTCTCGAGGCTAATCACACCTAAACTCTGGAACTTCCAAAGGGTCCTTCACACCCTTGTTGCAACTCAAGAAGTTCCCCAACATACCTGACTCCACTCGAGAGAAGCACGAGAGTCCCGCCCACATCCAGAGGAGCCCCGTTTCCGCCTGATAGATCCAGAGGAGGGATCCTTTCCCTGCGTATCGGGAAAGAATTCCCGCTGGCGCATTTCAAGAGAGGCGCTCCCACAGGAAAGGCGAGAGGAACTCCAGGGTCGTGCACCATTTCCAGAATCCCCCACATGTCTCAGTCCATTCCAGGGAAACCTGTTTTCCCTGCACTGTCTCGACTTTCAAGCCGAGGATCGACTCAAACCACGGTGGCACGTGGGACAGCCCTGTGGGAAAGGCCTCGTGGGAAAGCCTCGTGGAAAGCCTCCGAGGGAAAGCCACAGATCCCTTGATCCACGCGAAGGGAAGCAGCTGACACTGCTGCTACCAGCTCGGGAGGAAATTGCGCACGAGCATGCCCCAACTAGAGACGAGGACTGACTCACCTGGGGAGACTCCAGAAGTACCCCAAGATCCATGTAACACTGGAGAGGAATCCTCAGGTTCCGGCATCAGACTCCACACAAGCGTCTTAGGCCCCGGCATCGACGGGAGAGGAATCCCGAGAGGCCCCGAGCAATCTCGCATGGGGACTGGCTTTCCTGAGGCCACCAGGGAAACGGGCTCCCTGATGTCCCCGTCTTAAGTCCACAGTACCTGCCGCAACTCGAGAAAATCCAGGAGGTTCTCCCCTCCAGGCGAGATGAGGCCCATTTCCCCTGAGGCGTCTCGATGCTAATCACACCTAACCTCTGGAACTTCCAAAGGGTCCTTAACACCCTTGCTGCAACACAAGAAGTTCCTCGACATATCCCGTTTCCAATCGAGAGGAAGCACGAGAGTCCCACCGACATCCAGAAGGAGCCCCGTTTCCGCTTCCATAGTTCCAGGAGGAGGGATTCATTTCCCTGTGTGGTCGGAGAAAGAATTCCCGGCGATCCCGTCGCATCTCAAGTGGAGGCGCTCACCACAGAAAGGCGAGAGGAACTCCTGGGTCGTGCCACTATTCCCAGAGTCCCCCAGATGCTCAGTCCATAACAGGGAAACTAGTTTTCCCAGCACTGCCTCGACATTCAAGCCGAGGATCGACTCACACCACGGTGGTACGTGGGACAGCCCAGTGGGGAAAACGTCGTGGGAAAGCCTCGTGGGAAAGCCTCGTGGGAAAGCCTCCAAGGAAAGCCACAGATTCCTGGATCCACGCGAAGGGAAGAGTGACACTGCTGCTACAGCTCGGGAAGAAATTGCACATGCATGCCCCAATAGATATGAGGACTGACTCACCTGGGAGACTCCAGAAGTACCCCAAGATCCATGTAAGCACTGGAGAGGAATCCTCAGGTTCCGGCAACCGACTCCACACAAGGTCTTAGGCGACTGCATCTACGGGAGAGGAATCCCGAGAGGCCCCCGAGCAACTCGCATGGCGTCTGGCTTTTTCCTGAGGCCACCAGAAAGGGTCCCCTGATGTCCCCGTCATAACTCGAGAGCCACCTGCCACAACTCGAGAAAATCCAGGAGGTTCTCCCCTCCAGGCGAGATGAGGCCCATTTCCGCTGAGGGGTCTCGAGGCCTAATCACACCTAACCTCTGGAACTTCCAAAGGGTCCTTCACACCCTTGCTGCAACTCAACAAGTTCCCCGACATATCCGTCTCCACTCGAGAGGAAGCACGAGAGTCCCGCCGACATCCAGAGGAGTCCCGTTTCCGCCTCCTAGCTCGAGAGGAGGGATCCTTTCCCTGCATGGTCCGGGAAAGAATTCCCGGGGTTCCCGTCGCATCTCAAGAGGAGGCGCTCTCCACAGGAAAGGCGAGAGGAACTCCTGGGTTGTGCCACCATTCCCAGAGTCCCCCAGATGTCTCAGTCCATTCCAGGGAAACCTGTTTTCCCTGCACTGCCTCGACTTTCAAGCCGAGAATCGACTCACACCACGGTGGCACGTGGGACAGCCCTGTGGGAAAGCCTCGTGGGAAAGCCTCGTGGGAAAGCCTCGAGGGAAAGCCACAGATCCCTTGATCCACGGGATGGGAAGCGTGACACTGCTGCTTCAGCTCGGGAGCAAATCTCACGTGGATGCGCCAACTCGAGACGAGGACTGAGTCCCCTGGGTAGGCTCCAGAAGTTCCCCAAGATCCATGTCAGCACTGGAGAGTAATCCTCAGGTTCCGACACCGATTCCACACATGGTCTTAAGCCCCGGCATCGACGGGAGAGGAATCCCAAGAGGCCCCTGAGCAACTCGCATGGGGATTGGCCTTTCCTGAGGCCACCAGAGCAGGTCCCTGAGGTCCCCGTCGTAAGTCGAGAGCACCTGCCGCAACTCGAGAAAATCCAGGAGGTTCTCCCCTCCAGGGGAGATGAGGCCCATTTCCACTGAGGCGTCTAGAGGCTAATCACACCTAACTTCTGGAACTTCCAAAGGGTCCTTCACACCCTTGCTACAACTCAAGAAGTTCCCCGGCATACCCGACTCCACTCAGGATGAAGCACGAGAGTCCCGCCACATCCAGAGGAGACCCGTTTCGGCCTCCTTGCTCGAGAGACGGGTTCCTTTCCCTGCGTGGTCGGGAAAGAATTCCCGGCGTTCCTGTCGCATCTCAAGAGGAGGCACTCTCCACAGGAAAGGCGTGAGGAACTCCAGGGTTGTGCCACCATTCCCAGAGTCCTCCAGATATCTCAGTCCATTCCAGGGAAACCTGTTTTCCCTGCACTGTTTCGACTTTCAAGCAGATGATCGACTCACACCACGTTGCCACGTGGGACAGCCCTGTGGGAAAGCCTCGTGGGAAAGCCTCGTGGGAAAGCCTCGAGGGAAAGCCACAGATCCCTTGATCCACGCGAAGGGAAGCGTGACACTGCTGCTACAGCTCGGGAGGAAAGCGCACGTGCCTGCCCCCACTCGAGACGAGGACTGACTCCCCTGGGGAGACCCCAGAAGTACTCCAAGATCCATGTCAGCACTGGAGAGGAATCCTCACGTTCCGGCAGCGACTCCACAAAAGGTCTTAGGCCCCTTCATCGACGGGAGAGGAATCCCGAGAGGCCCCGGAGCAACTCGCATGGGGACTGGCCTTTCCTGAGGCCACCAGAGCGGGTCCCTGAGGTCCCCGTCGTAATTCGAGAGCACCTGCCGCAACTCGAGAAAATCCAGGAGGTTCTCCCCTCCAGGTGTGATGAGGCCCATTTCTGCTGAGGCGTCTCGAGGCTAATCACACCTAACCTCTGGAACTCCAAAGGTTCTTTCACACCCTTGCTGCAACTCAAGAAGTTCCCCGACATACCCGTCTCCACTCGAGAGGAAGCACGAGAGTACCGTAAACATCCAGAGGGGCCCCGTTTCCGCCTCATAGCTTGAGAGGAGGGATCCTTTCCCTGCGTGTTCGGGAAAGAATTCCCGGCGTTCTCCTCGCATCTCAAGAGGAGGTGGGCTCCACAGGAAAGGCGAGAGGAACTCCAGGGTCGTGCCACCATTCCCAGAGTCCCCCAGATGTCTCAGTCCATTCCAGGGAAACCTGTTTTCCCTGCACTGCCTCAAATTTCAAGCCGAGGATCGACCCACAGCACGATGACACGTGGGACAGCCCTGTGGTTAAGACTCGTGGGAAAGCCTCGTGGGAAAGCCTCGATGGAAAGCCACGGATCCCTTGATCCACGCGAAGGGAAGCGGGACACCGCTGCTACAGCTCGGGTGAAAGCGCACGTGGATGCCCCCACTCGAGTAGAGGACTGACTCCCCTGGGGAGACTCCAGAAGTACCCCAAGATCCATGTCAGCACTGGAGAGGAATCCTCAGGTTCCGGAACTGACTCCACACAAGGTCTTAGGCCCCAGCATCGATGGGAGAGGAATCCCGAGAGGCCCCCGAGCAACTCGCATGGGGACTGGCCTTTCCTGAGGCCACCAGAGCGGGTCCCTGAGGTCCCCGTCGTAAGTCGAGAGCACCTGCCGCAACTCGAGAAAATCCAGGAGGTTCTCCCCTCCAGGCGAGATGAGGCCCATTTCCGCTGAGGCGTCTCGAGGCTAGTCACACCTAACCTCTGGAACTTCCAACGGGTCCTTCACACCCTTGCCGCAACTCAAGAAGTTCCCCGACATACCCGTCTCCACTCGAGACGAAGCATGAGAGTCCCGCCCACATCCAGAGGAGCCCCGTTTCCGCCTCCTAGCTCGAGAGGAGGGATCATTTCCCTGCGTGGTCGGGAAAGAATTCCCGGCGTTCCCGTCGCATCTCAAGAGGAGGCGCTCACCACAGGAAAGGCGAGAGGAACTCCAGGGTCATGCCACCATTCCCAGAGTCCCCCAGATGTCTCTGTCGATTCCAGGAAAACCTATTTTCCCTGCACTGCGTCGACTTTCAAGTCGAGGATCGACTCACACCACGGTGGCACGTGGGACTGCCCTGTGGGAAAGCCTCGTTGGAAAGCCTCGAGGGAAAGCCACAGATCCCTTGATCCACGCGAAGGGAAGCGCGACACTGCTGCTACAGCTCGGGAGGAAAGCGCACGTGCATGCCCCCACTTGAGACGAAGACTGACTCCCCTGGGGAGACTCCAGAAGTACCCCAAGATCCATGTCAGCACTGGAGAGGAATCCTCAGGTTCTGGCACTGACTCCACACAATGTCTTAGGCCCCAGCATCGACGGGAGAGGAATCCCAAGAGGCCCCGAGCTTCTCACATGGGGACTGGCCTTTCCTGAGGCCACCAGAGCGTGTCCCTGAGGTCCCCGTCATAAGTCGAGAGCACCTGCCGCAACTCGAGAATATCCAGGAGGTTCTCCCCTCCAGGAGAGATGAGGCCCATTTCCGCTGAGGCATCTCGAGGCTAATCACACCTAACCTCTGGAACTTTCAAAGGGTCCTTCACACCCTTGCTGCAACTCAAGAAGTGCCCCGACATACCCGTCTCCACTCGAGAGGAAGCACGAGATTCCCACCCACATCCACAGTAGCCCCATTTCCGCCTCCTAACTCGAGAGGAGTGATCCTTTCCCTGAGTGGTCGGTCAAGAATTCCCGGCGTTTCCGTCGCATCTCAAGAGGAGGCGCTCTCCACAGGAAAGGCGAGAGGAACTCCAGGGTCGTGCCACCATTCCCAGAGTCCCCCAGATGTCTCAGTCCATTCCAGGGAAACCTGTTTTCCCTGCACTGCCTCGACTTTCAAGCCGAGGATCGACTCACTCCACGGTGGCACGTGGGACAGCCTGTGGGTAAGCTTCGTGGGAAAGCCTCTTGGGAAAGCCTCGTAGGAGAGCATCGAGGGAAAGCCACAGATCCCTTAATCCACGCGAAGGGAAGCGTGACACTGCTGCTACAGCTCGGGAGGAAAGCGCATGTGCATGTCCCCACTCGAGACGAGAACTGACTCCACTGGGGAGACTACAGAAGTACCCCAAGATACATGTCAGCACTGGAGAGGAATGCTCAGGTTCCGGCACTGACTCCACACAAGATCTTAGGCCCCGGCATAGATGGGAGAAGAACCCCGAGAGGCCCCCGAGCAACTCGCATGGGCACTGGCCTTTCCTGAGGCCACCAGAGTGGGTCCCTGAGGTCCCCGTCGTAAGTCGAGAGCACCTGCTGCAACTCGAGAAAATCCAGGAGGTTCTCCCCTTCAGGCGAAATGAGGCCCATTTCCGCTGAGGAGTCTCGAGGATAATCACACCTAACCTCTGGAACTTCCAAAGGGTTCTTCACACCCTTGCTGCAACTCAAGAAGTTCCCCAACATACCCGTCTCCACTTGAGAGGAAGCACGAGAGTTCCGGCCACATCCAGAGGAGCCCCGTTTCCGCCTCCTAGCCTGAGATGAGGGATCCTTTCCCTGCGTGGTTGGGAAAGAATTCCCGGCGTTTCCGTCGCATCTCAAGAGGAGGCGCTCTCCACAGGAAAGGCGAGAGTAACTCCAGGGTCGTGCCACCATTCCCAGAGACAACCAGATGTCTCAGTCCATTCCAGGGAAACCTGTTTTCCCTGCACTGCGTCGACTTTCAAGCCGAGGATCGACTCACACGACGGTGGCACGTGGGACAGCCCTGTGGGAAAGCCTCGTGGGAAAGCCTCCTGGGAAAGCCTCGTGGGAAAGCCTCGAGGGAAATCCACAGATCCCTTGATCCACTTGAAGGGAAGCGCGACACCGCTGCTACAGCTCGGGAGGAAAGCGAACGTGCATGCCCCCACTCGAGACGAGGACTGACTCCCCTGGGGAGACTCCAGAAGTACCCCAAGATCCATGTCAGCACTGGAGAGGAATCCTCAGGTTCCGGAATTGACTCCACACAAGGTCCTAGGCCCCAGTATCGATGGGAGAGGAATCCCGAGAGGCCCCCGAGCAACTCGCATGGGGAATGGCCTTTCCTGAGGCCACCAGAGCGGATTCCTGAGGTCCCCGTCGTAAGTCGAGAGCACCTGCCGCAACTCGAGAAAATCCAGGAGTTCTCCCCTCCAGGCGAGATGAGGCCCATTTCCACTGAGGCGTCTCGAGGCTAGTCACACCTAACCTCTGGAACTTCCAACGGGTCTTTCACACCCTTGCTGCAACTCAAGAAGTTCCCCGACATACCCGTCTCCACTCGAGACGAAGCACGAGAGTCCCGCCCACATCCAGAGGAGCCCCGTTTCCGCCTCCTAGCTATAGAGGAGGGATCCTTTCCCTGCGTGGTCGGGAAAGAATTCCCGGCCCTCCCGTCGCATTCCAAGAGGAGGCGCTCTCCACAGGAAAGGCGAGAGGAACTCCAGGGTCATGCCACCATTCCCAGAGTCCCCCAGATGTCTCTGTCGATTCCAGGAAAACCTGTTTTCCCTGCACTGCGTCGACTTTCAAGCCGAGGATCGACTCACACCACGGTGACACGTGCGACAGCCCTGTGGGAAAGCCTCGTGGGAAAGCCTCGTGGGAAAGCCTCGAGGGAAAGCCACAGATCCCTTGATCCACGCGAAGGGAAGCATGACACTGCCTGCTACAGCTCGGAAGGAAAGTCGCACGTGCATGCCCCCACTCGAGAGGAGGACTGACTCCTACTGGGGAGACTCCAGAAGTCCCCCCAGATCCACGTCAGCACTGGAGAGGAATACTCAGGTTCCGGCACCGGCTCCACTCAAGATCTTAGGCCCCGGCATCGACGGGAGAGGAATCCCGAGAGGCCCCTGAGCAACTCGCATGGGATTGGCCTTTTCCTGAGGCCACCAGAGCAGGTCCCTGAGGTCCCCGTCGTAAGTCGAGAGCACCTGCCACAACTCGAAAAATCCAGGAGGTTCTCCCCTCCAGGGGAGATGAGGCCCATTTCCGCTGAGGCTTTCGAGGCTAATCACACCTAAACTTCTGGAACTTCCAAAGGGTCCTTCACACCCTGCCTACAACTCAAGAAGTTCCCCGCATACCCGACTCCACTCAGATGAAGCACGAGAGTCCCGCCCACATCCAAGGAGACCCGTTTCGCCTCCTTGCTCGAGAGACGGGTTCCTTTCCCTGCGTGGGAAAA
>NW_017197482.1:0-30389 GCF_001704415.2 Capra hircus
CACCACCGCCAATAGGACAATGGTACTCATCTCGGCCTGGAGGGAAGAACCCTCTCGCTGGATTTCTCGCAGTGCGGAGGTGGCTTCTCGATTACGACGGGCGACGTCTATTCAAGGGAACCCTCTGTGGCAGGTAAAAGGCCAAGTCTCCCCAAATGCGGTTGCTCGGATGGCACTTCCTCAGCAGATTTCTCTCGCGACCGTCGATATCACCAGGGTGGCCAAATAACACGAACCCCTTCTGCATCTGTGGATTCGGTGCCGGACCTGAGGATTCTCTCCAGTGCTGACATGGATCTTGGGGTACTTCTGGAGTCCCCCAGAGGTGTCAGTCCTCGTCTCGGAGTGGGGGCCTTGCACGTGAGCTTTCCTCCGAGCTGAAGCAGCAGTGTCACGCATTCCGTTCGGCGGGATAAGGGACCTGTGTCTCCCTCCTCCAGGCTTTCCAACGAGGCTTTCCACAGGGCTGTCCCACGTGCAACCTGTGTTGTGAGTCGACTCCGGCTTGAAGAAGATCGAGGCAGTGACGGGAAAACAGCGTATTACTGGAATCGGGCAATCGACGTTGGGCAACCGGAAGCTGATGGAGTTCCTCTCGCTTTCCTGTGGAGGGCCTCCTCTTGAGATGTGACGGGAATGCCGGGAATCTTCCGCGACACAGAGCAGAAGGTAAATCGCTCCGAGCTAGCAGAGCGAAGGGGCTCCTGGATGTGGGCGGACTCCTTGCTCTCCGAGTGGAGACGGGTATGTCGGGGAACTTCTTGAGTTGCAGCAAGGGGTGTTAATATTGATTTCCAGAGGTTAGGTTTGATTACCTCGAGACGTCTCACGGAAAATGGGCCTCATCTCGCCTGGAGGGGAAGAACCTCCTGGATTTTCTAGAGTTGCGGCACAGGCTGCTCTCAGGACTTACGACAGGGACCTCAGGGACCCGCCCTGGGTGGCCTCCGAAAGGCAGTCCCCATGCGAGTTGCTCGGGGCCTCTGGGGATTCCCTTCAGTCGATGCAGGGACCTAAGATCTGTGTGGAGTACGTGCCAGAAACCTGAGCATTCACCCTCCAGTATGACATGGATCTTGGGGTACTTCTGGAGTCTCCCCAGGGGAGTCAGTCGTCGTCGTCTCGATTGGGGGAATGCACGTGCGCTTTCCTCCCGAGCTGAAGCAGCTGCAGTGTCACGCTTCCTTCGGTGTATCAAGGGATCAGGGGCTTTCCCTGAGGCTTTCGCACGAGGCTTTCCCCCACGAGGCTTTCCCACAAGGGCTGTCCCGCACGTGCCACGCTGTTAGTGAGTCGACCCTCCATGGCTTGAAGGTCGAGGCAGTGCAGGGAAAACAGTTTCCCTGGATGGAGTGAGACTCTGGGGACTCTGGGAATGTGCAGACTGGGTTCCTCGCCTTTCCTGTGGAGAGCGCCTCCTCTTGAGAATGCGACGGAAGCCGGGAATTCTTTCCCGACCACGCAGGGAAAGGATCCCTCCTCTCGAGCTAGGCAGGCGGAAACGGGCTCCTCTGGATGTGGGCGGGACTCTCGTGCTTCTCTCGAGTGGAGACAGGTATGTCGGGGAACTTCTTGAGTTGCAGCAAGGGTGTGAAGGACCCTTTGGAAGTTCCAGATGTTAGATGTGATTAGCCTCGAGACGGCCTCAGCGGAAATGGGCCTCATCTCGCCTGGAGGGGGAGAACCTCCTGGATTTTCTCGAGTTGCGGCAGGTGCTCTCGACTTACGACGGGGACCTCAGGGACCCGCTCTGGTGGCCTCAGGAAAGGCCAGTCCCATGCGAGTTGCTCGGGGGGCCTCTCGGATTCCTTCCCGTCGATGCCGGGCCTAAGACCTTGTGTGGAGTCGGTGCCGGAACCTGAGGATTCCTCTCCAGTGCTGACAATGGATCTTGGGTACTTCTGGAGTCTCCCCAGGGGAGTCAGTCCTCGTCTCCGAGTGGGGGCATGCACGTGCGCTTTCCTCCCGAGCTGTAGCAGCAGTGTCACGCTTCCCTTCGCTTGGATCAAAGGGATCTGTGGCTTTCCCTCGAGGCTTCCCAGAGGCTTTCCCACGAGGCTTTCCAGCAGGGTTGTCCCACGTGCCACCGTGGTGTGAGTCGATCCTCGGCTTGAAAGTCGAGGCAGTGCAGGGAAAACAGGTTTCCCTGGAATGGACTGAGACTATCTGGGGGACTCTGGGAATGATGACACGACCCTGGAGTTCCTCTCGCCTTTCCTGTGGAGAGCGCCTGCTCTTGAGATGCGACGGGAACGCCGGGATTCTTTCCCGACCACGCAGGGAAAGGATCCCTCCTCTCGAGCTAGGAGGCGGAAACGGGGGCTCCTCTGGATGTGGGCGGGACTCTCGTGCTTCCTCTCTAGTGGAGACGGGTATGTCGGGGAACTTCTTGAGTTGCAGCAAATGGTGTGAAGGACCCTTTGGAAGTTCCAGAGGTTAAGTGTGATTAGCCTCGAGACGCCTCAGCGGAAATGGGCCTCATCTCGTCTGGCGGGGAGAACCTCCTGGATTTTCTCGAGTTGCGGCAGGTGCTCTCGACTTACGACTGGGACCTCAGGGACCCGCTCTGGTGGCCTCAGGAAAGGCCAGTCCCCATGCGAGTTGCTCGGGGCTCTCGGGATTCCTCTCCCGTCGATGCTGGGGCCTAAGACCTTGTGTGGAGTCAGTGCCGGAACCTGAGCGATTCCTCTCCAGTGCTGACATGGATCTTGGGGTACTTCTGGAGTCTCCCCCAGGGGAGTCAGTCCTCGTCTCGAGAGGGGCATGCACGTGCGCTTTCCTTCCGAGCTGTAGCAGCAGTGTCGCGCGTCCCTTCGACGTGGATCAAGGAATCTGTGGCTTTCCCCAAACGAGGTCTTTCCCACAGGGCTGTCCCACGTGCCACCGTGGTGTGAGTCGATCCTCGGCTTGAACAGTCGAGGCAGTGCAGGGAAAACAGGTTTTCCTGGAATGGACTGAGACATCTGGGGTCTCTCGGAATGGTGGCACGACCCTGGAGTTCCTCTCGCCTTTCCTGTGGAGAGCGCCTCCTACTTGAGATGCGACCGGGAACGCCGGGAATTCTTTCCCGACCACGCAGGGAAAGGATCCCTCCTCTCGAGCTAGGAGGCGGAAACGGGGCTCCTCTGATATGTGGGCGGGACTCTCGTGCTTCCTCTCGAGTGGAGACGGGTATGTCCTGGAACTTCTTGAGTTGCAGCAAGGGTGTGAAGGACCTTTGGAAAGTTCCAGAAGTTAGATGTGATTAGCCTCCAGACACCTCAGCAGGAAATGGGCCTCATCTCGCCTGGAGGGGAGAACCTCCTGGATTTTCTCGAGTTGCGGCAGGTGGCTCTCGACTTACGACGGGGACCTCAGGGACCCACTCTGGTGGCCTCAGGAAAGGCCAGTCCCCATGCGAGTTGCTCGGTGGCCTCTCAGGATTCCTCTCCCGTCGATGCCGGGGCCTAAGACCTTGTGTGGATTCGGTGCCGGAACCTGAGGATTCCTCTCCAGTGCTGACATGGATCTTGGGGTACTTCTGGAGTCTCCCCAGAGGTGTCAGTCCTCGTCTCGAGTGGGGCCTTGCACGTGAGCTTTCCTCCCGAGCTGTAAGCAGCAGTGTCAGCTTCCCTTCGCGTGGATCAAGGGATCTGTGGTCTTTCCCTCCAGGCTTTCCCAACGAGGCTTTCCCACAGGGCTGTCCCACGTGCCACCGTGGTTGTGAGTCGATCCTCGGCTTGAAAGTCGAGGCAGTGCAGGGAAAACAGGTTTCCCTGGAATGGAGTGAGACATCTGGGGACTCTGGGAATGTGGCAGGACCCTGGAGTTCCTCTCGCCTTTCCTGTGGAGAGCGCCTCCTCTTGAGATGTGACGGGAATGCCGGGAATTCTTTCCCGACCACGCAGGTAAAGGATCCCTGCTCTCGAGCTAGCAGGCGGAAACGGGGCTCCTCTGGATGTGGGCGGGACTCCTCGTGCTTCCTCTCGAGTGGAGACGGGTATGTCGGGGAACTTCTTGAGTTGCAGCAAGGGTGTGAAGAACCTTTGGAAGTTCCAGAGGTTAGGTTTGATTAGCCTCGAGACGTCTCAGCGGAAATGGGCCTCATCTCGCCTGGAGGGGAGAACCTCCTGGATTTTCTAGAGTTGCGGCAGGTGCTCTCGACTTACGACAGGGACCTCAGGGACCCGCTCTGGTGGCCTCCGGAAAGGCCAGTCCCCATGCGAGTTGCTCGGGGGCCTCTCGGGATTCCTCTCCAGTCGATGCAGGGACCTAAGATCTTGTGTGGAGTACGTGCCAGAACCTGAGCATTCACCTCCAGTACTGACATGGATCTTGGGGTACTTCTGGAGTCTCCCCAGGGGAGTCAGTCGTCGTCTCGATTGGGGGAATGCACGTGCGCTTTCCTCCCGAGCTGAAGCTGCAGTGTCACGCTTCCCTTCGCGTGTATCAAGGGATCAGGGGCTTTCCCTCGAGGCTTTCCAACGAGGCTTTCCCACGAGGCTTTCCCACAGGGCTGTCCCACGTGCCACCGTGTTGTGAGTCGACCTCGGCTTGAAGGTCGAGGCAGTGCAGGGAAAACAGGTTTCCCTGGAATGGAGTGAGACATCTGGGGAACTCTGGGAATGTGGCACGACCCTGGAGTTCCTCTCGCCTTTCCTGTGGAGAGCGCCTCCTCTTGAGATGTGACGGAAATGCCGGGAATTCATTCCCGACCACGCAGGTAAATGATCCCTCCTCTCGAGCTAGCAGGCGGAAACGGGGCTCCTCTGGATGTGGCGGGACTCTCGTGCTTCCTCTCGAGTGGAAACGGGTATGTCGGGGAACTTCTTGAGTTGCAGCAAGGGTGTGAAGGACCCTTTGGAAGTTCCAGATGTTAGATGTGATTAGCCTCGAGATGCCACAGGGGAAATGCGCCTCATCTCGCCTGGAGGGGAGAACCTCCTGGATTTTCTCGAGTTGCGGCAGGTGCTCTCGACTTACGACGGGGACCTCAGGGACCCGCTCTGGTGGCCTCAGGAAAGGCCAGTCCCCATGCGAGTTGCTCGGGGGCCTCTCGTGATTCCTCTCCCCTCGATGCCAGCGCCTAAGACCTTGTGTGGAGACGCTGCCGGAACCTGAGGATTCCTCTCCAGTGCAGAAATGGATCTTGGTGTACTTCTGGAGTCTCCCCAGGGGAGTCAGTCTTCGTCTCCAGTGGGGGCATGCACGTGCGCTTTCCTCCCGACCTGAAGCAGCAGTGTCACGCTTCCCTTCCCTTGGATCAAAGGATCTGTGGCTTTCACTCAAGGCTTTCCCACAAAGCTTTCCCACGAGGCTTTCCAGCAGGGTTGTCCCACGTGCCACCGTGGTGTGAGTCGATCCTCGGCTTGAAAGTCGTGGCAGTGCAGGGAAAACAGGTTTCCCTGGAATGGACTGAAACTTCTGGGGGACTCTGGGAATGGTGACACGACCCTGGAGTTCCTCTTCCCTTTCCTGTGGAGAGCGCCTGCTCTTGAGATGCGACGGGAACGCCGGGAATTCTTTCCCGACCACGCAGGGAAAGGATCCCTCCTCTCGAGCTAGGAGGCGGAAACGGGGCTCCTCTGGATGTGGGCGGGACTCTCGTGCTTCCTCTCTAGTGGAGACGGGTATGTCGGGGAACATCTTGAGTTGCAGAAATGGTGTGAAGGACCCTTTGGAAGTTCCAGAGGTTAAGTGTGAATAGCCTCGAGACGCCTCAGCGGAAATGGGCCTCATCTCGTCTGGCGGGGAGAACCTCCTGGATTTTCTCGAGTTGCGGCAGGTGCTCTCGACTTACGACTGGGACCTCAGGGACCCGCTCTGGTGGCCTCAGGAAAGGCCAGTCCCCATGCCAGTTGCTCGGGGGCCTCTCGGGATTCCTCTCCCGTCGATGCTGGCGCCTAAGACCTTGTGTGGAGTCAGTGCTGGAACCTGACGATTCCTCTCCAGTGCTGACATGGATCTTGGGGTACTTCTGGAGTCTCCCCAGGGGAGTCAGTCCTCGTCTCGAGAGAGGGCATGCACGTGCGCTTTCCTTCCGAGCTGTAGCAGCAGTGTCGCGCGTCCCTTCACGTGGATCAAGGAATCTGTGGCTTTCCCACGAGTCTTTCCCACAGGGCTGTCCCACGTGCCACCGTGGTGTGAGTCGATCCTCGGCTTGACAGTCGAGGCAGTGCAGGGAAAACAGGTTTTCCTGGAATGGACTGAGACATCTGGGGTCTCTCGGAATGGTGGCACGACCCTGGAGTTCCTCTCGCCTTTCCTGTGGAGAGCCCCTCCTATTGAGTTGCGACCGGAACGCCGGGAATTCTTTCCCGACCACGCAGGGAAAGGATCCCTCCTCTCGAGCTAGGAGGCGGAAACGGGGCTCCTCTATATGTGGGCGGGACTCTCGTGCTTCCTCTCGAGTGGAGACGGGTATGTCCTGGAACTTCTTGAGTTGCAGCAAGGGTGTGAAGGAATCCTTGAAAGTTCCAGAAGTTAGATGTGATTAGCCTCCAGACACCTCAGCAGAAATGGGCCTCATCTCGCCTGGAGGGGAGAACCTCCTGGATTTTCTCGAGTTGCGGCAGGTGCTCTCGACTTACGACGGGGACCTCAGGGACCCACTCTGGTGGCCTCAGGAAAGGCCAGTCCCCATGCGAGTTGCTCGGTGGCTCTCAGGATTCCTCTCCCGTCGATGCCGGGGCCTAAGACCTTGTGTGGATTCGGTGCCGGAACCTGAGGATTCCTCTCCAGTGCTGACATGGATCTTGGGGTACTTCTGGAGTCCCCCCAGAGGTGTCAGTCCTCGTCTCGAGTGGGGCCTTGCACGTGAGCTTTCCTCCCGAGCTGAAGCAGCAGTGTCACGCTTCCCTTCGCGTGGATCAAGGGACCTGTGTCTTTCCCTCCAGGCTTTCCAACGAGGCTTTCCCACAGGGCTGTCCCACGTGCCACCGTGTTGTGAGTCGATCCTCGGCTTGAAAGTCGAGGCAGTGCAGGGAAAACAGGTTTCCCTGGAATGGAGTGAGACATCTGGGGAACTCTGGGAATGTGGCAGGACCCTGGAGTTCCTCTCGCCTTTCCTGTGGAGAGCGCCTCCTCTTGAGATGTGACGGGAATGCCGGGAATTCTTTCCCGACCACGCAGGTAAAGGATCCCTGCTCTCGAGCTAGCAGGCGGAAACGGGGCTCCTCTGGATGTGGGCGGGACTCCTGTGCTTCCTCTCGAGTGGAGACGGGTATGTCGGGGAACTTCTTGAGTTGCAGCAAGGGTGTGAAGAATCCTTTGGAAGTTCCAGAGGTTAGGTTTGATTAGCCTCGAGACGTCTCAGCGGAAATGGGCCTCATCTCGCCTGGAGGGGAGAACCTCCTGGATTTTCTAGAGTTGCGGCAGGTGCTCTCGACTTACGACAGGGACCTCAGGGACCCGCTCTGGTGGCCTCCGGAAAGGCCAGTCCCCATGCGAGTTGCTCGGGGGCCTCTGGGGATTCCCCTTCAGTCGATGCAGGGACCTAAGATCTTGTGTGGAGTACGTGCCAGAACCTGAGGCATTCACCTCCAGTACTGACATGGATCTTGGGGTACTTCTGGAGTCTCCCCAGGGGAGTCAGTCGTCGTCTCGATTGGGGGAATGCACGTGCGCTTTCCTCCCGAGCTGAAGCTGCAGTGTCACGCTTCCCTTCGCGTGTATCAAGGGATCAGGGGCTTTCCCTCGAGGCTTTCCAACGAGGCTTTCCCACGAGGCTTTCCCACAGGGCTGTCCCACGTGCCACCGTGTTGTGAGTCGACCCTCGGCTTGAAGGTCGAGGCAGTGCAGGGAAAACAGGTTTCCCTGGAATGGAGTGAGACATCTGGGGAACTCTGGGAATGTGGCACGACCCTGGAGTTCCTCTCGCCTTTCCTGTGGAGAGCGCCTCCTCTTGAGATGTGACGGAAATGCCGGGAATTCATTCCCGACCACGCAGGTAAATGATCCCTCCTCTCGAGCTAGCAGGCGGAAACGGGGCTCCTCTGGATGTGGGCGGGACTCTCGTGCTTCCTCTCGAGTGGAAACGGGTATGTCGGGGAACTTCTTGAGTTGCAGCAAGGGTGTGAAGGACCCTTTGGAAGTTCCAGATGTTAGATGTGATTAGCCTCGAGATGCCACAGGGGAAATGCGCCTCATCTCGCCTGGAGGGGAGAACCTCCTGGATTTTCTCGAGTTGCGGCAGGTGCTCTCGACTTACGACGGGGACCTCAGGGACCCGCTCTGGTGGCCTCAGGAAAGGCCAGTCCCCATGCGAGTTGCTCGGGGGCCTCTCGTGATTCCTCTCCCCTCGATGCCAGCGCCTAAGACCTTGTGTGGAGACGCTGCCGGAACCTGAGGATTCCTCTCCAGTGCAGAAATGGATCTTGGTGTACTTCTGGAGTCTCCCCAGGGGAGTCAGTCTTCGTCTCCAGTGGGGGCATGCACGTGCGCTTTCCTCCCGACCTGAAGCAGCAGTGTCACGCTTCCCTTCCCTTGGATCAAAGGATCTGTGGCTTTCACTCAAGGCTTTCCCACAAAGCTTTCCCACGAGGCTTTCCAGCAGGGTTGTCCCACGTGCCACCGTGGTGTGAGTCGATCCTCGGCTTGAAAGTCGTGGCAGTGCAGGGAAAACAGGTTTCCCTGGAATGGACTGAAACTTCTGGGGGACTCTGGGAATGGTGACACGACCCTGGAGTTCCTCTCCCTTTCCTGTGGAGAGCGCCTGCTCTTGAGATGCGACGGGAACGCCGGGAATTCTTTCCCGACCACGCAGGGAAAGGATCCCTCCTCTCGAGCTAGGAGGCGGAAACGGGGCTCCTCTGGATGTGGGCGGGACTCTCGTGCTTCCTCTCTAGTGGAGACGGGTATGTCGGGGAACATCTTGAGTTGCAGAAATGGTGTGAAGGACCCTTTGGAAGTTCCAGAGGTTAAGTGTGAATAGCCTCGAGACGCCTCAGCGGAAATGGGCCTCATCTCGTCTGGCGGGGAGAACCTCCTGGATTTTCTCGAGTTGCGGCAGGTGCTCTCGACTTACGACTGGGACCTCAGGGACCCGCTCTGGTGGCCTCAGGAAAGGCCAGTCCCCATGCCAGTTGCTCGGGGGCCTCTCGGGATTCCTCTCCCGTCGATGCTGGCGCCTAAGACCTTGTGTGGAGTCAGTGCTGGAACCTGACGATTCCTCTCCAGTGCTGACATGGATCTTGGGGTACTTCTGGAGTCTCCCCAGGGGAGTCAGTCCTCGTCTCGAGAGAGGGCATGCACGTGCGCTTTCCTTCCGAGCTGTAGCAGCAGTGTCGCGCGTCCCTTCACGTGGATCAAGGAATCTGTGGCTTTCCCACGAGTCTTTCCCACAGGGCTGTCCCACGTGCCACCGTGGTGTGAGTCGATCCTCGGCTTGACAGTCGAGGCAGTGCAGGGAAAACAGGTTTTCCTGGAATGGACTGAGACATCTGGGGTCTCTCGGAATGGTGGCACGACCCTGGAGTTCCTCTCGCCTTTCCTGTGGAGAGCCCCTCCTATTGAGTTGCGACCGGAACGCCGGGAATTCTTTCCCGACCACGCAGGGAAAGGATCCCTCCTCTCGAGCTAGGAGGCGGAAACGGGGCTCCTCTATATGTGGGCGGGACTCTCGTGCTTCCTCTCGAGTGGAGACGGGTATGTCCTGGAACTTCTTGAGTTGCAGCAAGGGTGTGAAGGAATCCTTGAAAGTTCCAGAAGTTAGATGTGATTAGCCTCCAGACACCTCAGCAGAAATGGGCCTCATCTCGCCTGGAGGGGAGAACCTCCTGGATTTTCTCGAGTTGCGGCAGGTGCTCTCGACTTACGACGGGGACCTCAGGGACCCACTCTGGTGGCCTCAGGAAAGGCCAGTCCCCATGCGAGTTGCTCGGTGGCTCTCAGGATTCCTCTCCCGTCGATGCCGGGGCCTAAGACCTTGTGTGGATTCGGTGCCGGAACCTGAGGATTCCTCTCCAGTGCTGACATGGATCTTGGGGTACTTCTGGAGTCCCCCAGAGGTGTCAGTCCTCGTCTCGAGTGGGGCCTTGCACGTGAGCTTTCCTCCCGAGCTGAAGCAGCAGTGTCACGCTTCCCTTCGCGTGGATCAAGGGACCTGTGTCTTTCCCTCCAGGCTTTCCAACGAGGCTTTCCCACAGGGCTGTCCCACGTGCCACCGTGTTGTGAGTCGATCCTCGGCTTGAAAGTCGAGGCAGTGCAGGGAAAACAGGTTTCCCTGGAATGGAGTGAGACATCTGGGGAACTCTGGGAATGTGGCAGGACCCTGGAGTTCCTCTCGCCTTTCCTGTGGAGAGCGCCTCCTCTTGAGATGTGACGGGAATGCCGGGAATTCTTTCCCGACCACGCAGGTAAAGGATCCCTGCTCTCGAGCTAGCAGGCGGAAACGGGGCTCCTCTGGATGTGGGCGGGACTCCTGTGCTTCCTCTCGAGTGGAGACGGGTATGTCGGGGAACTTCTTGAGTTGCAGCAAGGGTGTGAAGAATCCTTTGGAAGTTCCAGAGGTTAGGTTTGATTAGCCTCGAGACGTCTCAGCGGAAATGGGCCTCATCTCGCCTGGAGGGGAGAACCTCCTGGATTTTCTAGAGTTGCGGCAGGTGCTCTCGACTTACGACAGGGACCTCAGGGACCCGCTCTGGTGGCCTCCGGAAAGGCCAGTCCCCATGCGAGTTGCTCGGGGGCCTCTGGGGATTCCCCTTCAGTCGATGCAGGGACCTAAGATCTTGTGTGGAGTACGTGCCAGAACCTGAGCATTCACCTCCAGTACTGACATGGATCTTGGGGTACTTCTGGAGTCTCCCCAGGGGAGTCAGTCGTCGTCTCGATTGGGGGAATGCACGTGCGCTTTCCTCCCGAGCTGAAGCTGCAGTGTCACGCTTCCCTTCGCGTGTATCAAGGGATCAGGGGCTTTCCCTCGAGGCTTTCCAACGAGGCTTTCCCACGAGGCTTTCCCACAGGGCTGTCCCACGTGCCACCGTGTTGTGAGTCGACCCTCGGCTTGAAGGTCGAGGCAGTGCAGGGAAAACAGGTTTCCCTGGAATGGAGTGAGACATCTGGGGAACTCTGGGAATGTGGCACGACCCTGGAGTTCCTCTCGCCTTTCCTGTGGAGAGCGCCTCCTCTTGAGATGTGACGGAAATGCCGGGAATTCATTCCCGACCACGCAGGTAAATGATCCCTCCTCTCGAGCTAGCAGGCGGAAACGGGGCTCCTCTGGATGTGGGCGGGACTCTCGTGCTTCCTCTCGAGTGGAAACGGGTATGTCGGGGAACTTCTTGAGTTGCAGCAAGGGTGTGAAGGACCCTTTGGAAGTTCCAGATGTTAGATGTGATTAGCCTCGAGATGCCACAGGGGAAATGCGCCTCATCTCGCCTGGAGGGGAGAACCTCCTGGATTTTCTCGAGTTGCGGCAGGTGCTCTCGACTTACGACGGGGACCTCAGGGACCCGCTCTGGTGGCCTCAGGAAAGGCCAGTCCCCATGCGAGTTGCTCGGGGGCCTCTCGTGATTCCTCTCCCCTCGATGCCAGCGCCTAAGACCTTGTGTGGAGACGCTGCCGGAACCTGAGGATTCCTCTCCAGTGCAGAAATGGATCTTGGTGTACTTCTGGAGTCTCCCCAGGGGAGTCAGTCTTCGTCTCCAGTGGGGGCATGCACGTGCGCTTTCCTCCCGACCTGAAGCAGCAGTGTCACGCTTCCCTTCCCTTGGATCAAAGGATCTGTGGCTTTCACTCAAGGCTTTCCCACAAAGCTTTCCCACGAGGCTTTCCAGCAGGGTTGTCCCACGTGCCACCGTGGTGTGAGTCGATCCTCGGCTTGAAAGTCGTGGCAGTGCAGGGAAAACAGGTTTCCCTGGAATGGACTGAAACTTCTGGGGGACTCTGGGAATGGTGACACGACCCTGGAGTTCCTCTTCCCTTTCCTGTGGAGAGCGCCTGCTCTTGAGATGCGACGGGAACGCCGGGAATTCTTTCCCGACCACGCAGGGAAAGGATCCCTCCTCTCGAGCTAGGAGGCGGAAACGGGGCTCCTCTGGATGTGGGCGGGACTCTCGTGCTTCCTCTCTAGTGGAGACGGGTATGTCGGGGAACATCTTGAGTTGCAGAAATGGTGTGAAGGACCCTTTGGAAGTTCCAGAGGTTAAGTGTGAATAGCCTCGAGACGCCTCAGCGGAAATGGGCCTCATCTCGTCTGGCGGGGAGAACCTCCTGGATTTTCTCGAGTTGCGGCAGGTGCTCTCGACTTACGACTGGGACCTCAGGGACCCGCTCTGGTGGCCTCAGGAAAGGCCAGTCCCCATGCCAGTTGCTCGGGGGCCTCTCGGGATTCCTCTCCCGTCGATGCTGGCGCCTAAGACCTTGTGTGGAGTCAGTGCTGGAACCTGACGATTCCTCTCCAGTGCTGACATGGATCTTGGGGTACTTCTGGAGTCTCCCCAGGGGAGTCAGTCCTCGTCTCGAGAGAGGGCATGCACGTGCGCTTTCCTTCCGAGCTGTAGCAGCAGTGTCGCGCGTCCCTTCACGTGGATCAAGGAATCTGTGGCTTTCCCACGAGTCTTTCCCACAGGGCTGTCCCACGTGCCACCGTGGTGTGAGTCGATCCTCGGCTTGACAGTCGAGGCAGTGCAGGGAAAACAGGTTTTCCTGGAATGGACTGAGACATCTGGGGTCTCTCGGAATGGTGGCACGACCCTGGAGTTCCTCTCGCCTTTCCTGTGGAGAGCCCCTCCTATTGAGTTGCGACCGGAACGCCGGGAATTCTTTCCCGACCACGCAGGGAAAGGATCCCTCCTCTCGAGCTAGGAGGCGGAAACGGGGCTCCTCTATATGTGGGCGGGACTCTCGTGCTTCCTCTCGAGTGGAGACGGGTATGTCCTGGAACTTCTTGAGTTGCAGCAAGGGTGTGAAGGAATCCTTGAAAGTTCCAGAAGTTAGATGTGATTAGCCTCCAGACACCTCAGCAGAAATGGGCCTCATCTCGCCTGGAGGGGAGAACCTCCTGGATTTTCTCGAGTTGCGGCAGGTGCTCTCGACTTACGACGGGGACCTCAGGGACCCACTCTGGTGGCCTCAGGAAAGGCCAGTCCCCATGCGAGTTGCTCGGTGGCTCTCAGGATTCCTCTCCCGTCGATGCCGGGGCCTAAGACCTTGTGTGGATTCGGTGCCGGAACCTGAGGATTCCTCTCCAGTGCTGACATGGATCTTGGGGTACTTCTGGAGTCCCCCCAGAGGTGTCAGTCCTCGTCTCGAGTGGGGCCTTGCACGTGAGCTTTCCTCCCGAGCTGAAGCAGCAGTGTCACGCTTCCCTTCGCGTGGATCAAGGGACCTGTGTCTTTCCCTCCAGGCTTTCCAACGAGGCTTTCCCACAGGGCTGTCCCACGTGCCACCGTGTTGTGAGTCGATCCTCGGCTTGAAAGTCGAGGCAGTGCAGGGAAAACAGGTTTCCCTGGAATGGAGTGAGACATCTGGGGAACTCTGGGAATGTGGCAGGACCCTGGAGTTCCTCTCGCCTTTCCTGTGGAGAGCGCCTCCTCTTGAGATGTGACGGGAATGCCGGGAATTCTTTCCCGACCACGCAGGTAAAGGATCCCTGCTCTCGAGCTAGCAGGCGGAAACGGGGCTCCTCTGGATGTGGGCGGGACTCCTGTGCTTCCTCTCGAGTGGAGACGGGTATGTCGGGGAACTTCTTGAGTTGCAGCAAGGGTGTGAAGAATCCTTTGGAAGTTCCAGAGGTTAGGTTTGATTAGCCTCGAGACGTCTCAGCGGAAATGGGCCTCATCTCGCCTGGAGGGGAGAACCTCCTGGATTTTCTAGAGTTGCGGCAGGTGCTCTCGACTTACGACAGGGACCTCAGGGACCCGCTCTGGTGGCCTCCGGAAAGGCCAGTCCCCATGCGAGTTGCTCGGGGGCCTCTGGGGATTCCCCTTCAGTCGATGCAGGGACCTAAGATCTTGTGTGGAGTACGTGCCAGAACCTGAGCATTCACCTCCAGTACTGACATGGATCTTGGGGTACTTCTGGAGTCTCCCCAGGGGAGTCAGTCGTCGTCTCGATTGGGGGAATGCACGTGCGCTTTCCTCCCGAGCTGAAGCTGCAGTGTCACGCTTCCCTTCGCGTGTATCAAGGGATCAGGGGCTTTCCCTCGAGGCTTTCCAACGAGGCTTTCCCACGAGGCTTTCCCACAGGGCTGTCCCACGTGCCACCGTGTTGTGAGTCGACCCTCGGCTTGAAGGTCGAGGCAGTGCAGGGAAAACAGGTTTCCCTGGAATGGAGTGAGACATCTGGGGAACTCTGGGAATGTGGCACGACCCTGGAGTTCCTCTCGCCTTTCCTGTGGAGAGCGCCTCCTCTTGAGATGTGACGGAAATGCCGGGAATTCATTCCCGACCACGCAGGTAAATGATCCCTCCTCTCGAGCTAGCAGGCGGAAACGGGGCTCCTCTGGATGTGGGCGGGACTCTCGTGCTTCCTCTCGAGTGGAAACGGGTATGTCGGGGAACTTCTTGAGTTGCAGCAAGGGTGTGAAGGACCCTTTGGAAGTTCCAGATGTTAGATGTGATTAGCCTCGAGATGCCACAGGGGAAATGCGCCTCATCTCGCCTGGAGGGGAGAACCTCCTGGATTTTCTCGAGTTGCGGCAGGTGCTCTCGACTTACGACGGGGACCTCAGGGACCCGCTCTGGTGGCCTCAGGAAAGGCCAGTCCCCATGCGAGTTGCTCGGGGGCCTCTCGTGATTCCTCTCCCCTCGATGCCAGCGCCTAAGACCTTGTGTGGAGACGCTGCCGGAACCTGAGGATTCCTCTCCAGTGCAGAAATGGATCTTGGTGTACTTCTGGAGTCTCCCCAGGGGAGTCAGTCTTCGTCTCCAGTGGGGGCATGCACGTGCGCTTTCCTCCCGACCTGAAGCAGCAGTGTCACGCTTCCCTTCCCTTGGATCAAAGGATCTGTGGCTTTCACTCAAGGCTTTCCCACAAAGCTTTCCCACGAGGCTTTCCAGCAGGGTTGTCCCACGTGCCACCGTGGTGTGAGTCGATCCTCGGCTTGAAAGTCGTGGCAGTGCAGGGAAAACAGGTTTCCCTGGAATGGACTGAAACTTCTGGGGGACTCTGGGAATGGTGACACGACCCTGGAGTTCCTCTTCCCTTTCCTGTGGAGAGCGCCTGCTCTTGAGATGCGACGGGAACGCCGGGAATTCTTTCCCGACCACGCAGGGAAAGGATCCCTCCTCTCGAGCTAGGAGGCGGAAACGGGGCTCCTCTGGATGTGGGCGGGACTCTCGTGCTTCCTCTCTAGTGGAGACGGGTATGTCGGGGAACATCTTGAGTTGCAGAAATGGTGTGAAGGACCCTTTGGAAGTTCCAGAGGTTAAGTGTGAATAGCCTCGAGACGCCTCAGCGGAAATGGGCCTCATCTCGTCTGGCGGGGAGAACCTCCTGGATTTTCTCGAGTTGCGGCAGGTGCTCTCGACTTACGACTGGGACCTCAGGGACCCGCTCTGGTGGCCTCAGGAAAGGCCAGTCCCCATGCCAGTTGCTCGGGGGCCTCTCGGGATTCCTCTCCCGTCGATGCTGGCGCCTAAGACCTTGTGTGGAGTCAGTGCTGGAACCTGACGATTCCTCTCCAGTGCTGACATGGATCTTGGGGTACTTCTGGAGTCTCCCCAGGGGAGTCAGTCCTCGTCTCGAGAGAGGGCATGCACGTGCGCTTTCCTTCCGAGCTGTAGCAGCAGTGTCGCGCGTCCCTTCACGTGGATCAAGGAATCTGTGGCTTTCCCACGAGTCTTTCCCACAGGGCTGTCCCACGTGCCACCGTGGTGTGAGTCGATCCTCGGCTTGACAGTCGAGGCAGTGCAGGGAAAACAGGTTTTCCTGGAATGGACTGAGACATCTGGGGTCTCTCGGAATGGTGGCACGACCCTGGAGTTCCTCTCGCCTTTCCTGTGGAGAGCCCCTCCTATTGAGTTGCGACCGGAACGCCGGGAATTCTTTCCCGACCACGCAGGGAAAGGATCCCTCCTCTCGAGCTAGGAGGCGGAAACGGGGCTCCTCTATATGTGGGCGGGACTCTCGTGCTTCCTCTCGAGTGGAGACGGGTATGTCCTGGAACTTCTTGAGTTGCAGCAAGGGTGTGAAGGAATCCTTGAAAGTTCCAGAAGTTAGATGTGATTAGCCTCCAGACACCTCAGCAGAAATGGGCCTCATCTCGCCTGGAGGGGAGAACCTCCTGGATTTTCTCGAGTTGCGGCAGGTGCTCTCGACTTACGACGGGGACCTCAGGGACCCACTCTGGTGGCCTCAGGAAAGGCCAGTCCCCATGCGAGTTGCTCGGTGGCTCTCAGGATTCCTCTCCCGTCGATGCCGGGGCCTAAGACCTTGTGTGGATTCGGTGCCGGAACCTGAGGATTCCTCTCCAGTGCTGACATGGATCTTGGGGTACTTCTGGAGTCCCCCCAGAGGTGTCAGTCCTCGTCTCGAGTGGGGCCTTGCACGTGAGCTTTCCTCCCGAGCTGAAGCAGCAGTGTCACGCTTCCCTTCGCGTGGATCAAGGGACCTGTGTCTTTCCCTCCAGGCTTTCCAACGAGGCTTTCCCACAGGGCTGTCCCACGTGCCACCGTGTTGTGAGTCGATCCTCGGCTTGAAAGTCGAGGCAGTGCAGGGAAAACAGGTTTCCCTGGAATGGAGTGAGACATCTGGGGAACTCTGGGAATGTGGCAGGACCCTGGAGTTCCTCTCGCCTTTCCTGTGGAGAGCGCCTCCTCTTGAGATGTGACGGGAATGCCGGGAATTCTTTCCCGACCACGCAGGTAAAGGATCCCTGCTCTCGAGCTAGCAGGCGGAAACGGGGCTCCTCTGGATGTGGGCGGGACTCCTGTGCTTCCTCTCGAGTGGAGACGGGTATGTCGGGGAACTTCTTGAGTTGCAGCAAGGGTGTGAAGAATCCTTTGGAAGTTCCAGAGGTTAGGTTTGATTAGCCTCGAGACGTCTCAGCGGAAATGGGCCTCATCTCGCCTGGAGGGGAGAACCTCCTGGATTTTCTAGAGTTGCGGCAGGTGCTCTCGACTTACGACAGGGACCTCAGGGACCCGCTCTGGTGGCCTCCGGAAAGGCCAGTCCCCATGCGAGTTGCTCGGGGGCCTCTGGGGATTCCCCTTCAGTCGATGCAGGGACCTAAGATCTTGTGTGGAGTACGTGCCAGAACCTGAGCATTCACCTCCAGTACTGACATGGATCTTGGGGTACTTCTGGAGTCTCCCCAGGGGAGTCAGTCGTCGTCTCGATTGGGGGAATGCACGTGCGCTTTCCTCCCGAGCTGAAGCTGCAGTGTCACGCTTCCCTTCGCGTGTATCAAGGGATCAGGGGCTTTCCCTCGAGGCTTTCCAACGAGGCTTTCCCACGAGGCTTTCCCACAGGGCTGTCCCACGTGCCACCGTGTTGTGAGTCGACCCTCGGCTTGAAGGTCGAGGCAGTGCAGGGAAAACAGGTTTCCCTGGAATGGAGTGAGACATCTGGGGAACTCTGGGAATGTGGCACGACCCTGGAGTTCCTCTCGCCTTTCCTGTGGAGAGCGCCTCCTCTTGAGATGTGACGGAAATGCCGGGAATTCATTCCCGACCACGCAGGTAAATGATCCCTCCTCTCGAGCTAGCAGGCGGAAACGGGGCTCCTCTGGATGTGGGCGGGACTCTCGTGCTTCCTCTCGAGTGGAAACGGGTATGTCGGGGAACTTCTTGAGTTGCAGCAAGGGTGTGAAGGACCCTTTGGAAGTTCCAGATGTTAGATGTGATTAGCCTCGAGATGCCACAGGGGAAATGCGCCTCATCTCGCCTGGAGGGGAGAACCTCCTGGATTTTCTCGAGTTGCGGCAGGTGCTCTCGACTTACGACGGGGACCTCAGGGACCCGCTCTGGTGGCCTCAGGAAAGGCCAGTCCCCATGCGAGTTGCTCGGGGGCCTCTCGTGATTCCTCTCCCCTCGATGCCAGCGCCTAAGACCTTGTGTGGAGACGCTGCCGGAACCTGAGGATTCCTCTCCAGTGCAGAAATGGATCTTGGTGTACTTCTGGAGTCTCCCCAGGGGAGTCAGTCTTCGTCTCCAGTGGGGGCATGCACGTGCGCTTTCCTCCCGACCTGAAGCAGCAGTGTCACGCTTCCCTTCCCTTGGATCAAAGGATCTGTGGCTTTCACTCAAGGCTTTCCCACAAAGCTTTCCCACGAGGCTTTCCAGCAGGGTTGTCCCACGTGCCACCGTGGTGTGAGTCGATCCTCGGCTTGAAAGTCGTGGCAGTGCAGGGAAAACAGGTTTCCCTGGAATGGACTGAAACTTCTGGGGGACTCTGGGAATGGTGACACGACCCTGGAGTTCCTCTCCCTTTCCTGTGGAGAGCGCCTGCTCTTGAGATGCGACGGGAACGCCGGGAATTCTTTCCCGACCACGCAGGGAAAGGATCCCTCCTCTCGAGCTAGGAGGCGGAAACGGGGCTCCTCTGGATGTGGGCGGGACTCTCGTGCTTCCTCTCTAGTGGAGACGGGTATGTCGGGGAACATCTTGAGTTGCAGAAATGGTGTGAAGGACCCTTTGGAAGTTCCAGAGGTTAAGTGTGAATAGCCTCGAGACGCCTCAGCGGAAATGGGCCTCATCTCGTCTGGCGGGGAGAACCTCCTGGATTTTCTCGAGTTGCGGCAGGTGCTCTCGACTTACGACTGGGACCTCAGGGACCCGCTCTGGTGGCCTCAGGAAAGGCCAGTCCCCATGCCAGTTGCTCGGGGGCCTCTCGGGATTCCTCTCCCGTCGATGCTGGCGCCTAAGACCTTGTGTGGAGTCAGTGCTGGAACCTGACGATTCCTCTCCAGTGCTGACATGGATCTTGGGGTACTTCTGGAGTCTCCCCAGGGGAGTCAGTCCTCGTCTCGAGAGAGGGCATGCACGTGCGCTTTCCTTCCGAGCTGTAGCAGCAGTGTCGCGCGTCCCTTCACGTGGATCAAGGAATCTGTGGCTTTCCCACGAGTCTTTCCCACAGGGCTGTCCCACGTGCCACCGTGGTGTGAGTCGATCCTCGGCTTGACAGTCGAGGCAGTGCAGGGAAAACAGGTTTTCCTGGAATGGACTGAGACATCTGGGGTCTCTCGGAATGGTGGCACGACCCTGGAGTTCCTCTCGCCTTTCCTGTGGAGAGCCCCTCCTATTGAGTTGCGACCGGGAACGCCGGGAATTCTTTCCCGACCACGCAGGGAAAGGATCCCTCCTCTCGAGCTAGGAGGCGGAAACGGGGCTCCTCTATATGTGGGCGGGACTCTCGTGCTTCCTCTCGAGTGGAGACGGGTATGTCCTGGGAACTTCTTGAGTTGCAGCAAGGGTGTGAAGGAATCCTTGAAAGTTCCAGAAGTTAGATGTGATTAGCCTCCAGACACCTCAGCAGAAATGGGCCTCATCTCGCCTGGAGGGGAGAACCTCCTGGATTTTCTCGAGTTGCGGCAGGTGCTCTCGACTTACGACGGGGACCTCAGGGACCCACTCTGGTGGCCTCAGGAAAGGCCAGTCCCCATGCGAGTTGCTCGGTGGCCTCTCAGGATTCCTCTCCCGTCGATGCCGGGGCCTAAGACCTTGTGTGGAGTTCGGTGCCGGAACCTGAGGATTCCTCTCCAGTGCTGACATGGATCTTGGGGTACTTCTGGAGTCTCCCCAGAGGTAGTCAGTCCTCGTCTCGAGTGGGGCATTGCACGTGAGCTTTCCTCCCGAGCTGAAGCAGCAGTGTCACGCTTCCCTTCGCGTGGATCAAGGGATCTGTGGTCTTTCCCTCCGAGGCTTTCCCAACGAGGCTTTCCCACAGGGCTGTCCCACGTGCCACCGTGGTTGTGAGTCGATCCTCGGCTTGAAAGTCGAGGCAGTGCAGGGAAAACAGGTTTCCCTGGAATGGAGCTGAGACATCTGGGGAACTCTGGGAATGGTGGCACGACCCTGGAGTTCCTCTCGCCTTTCCTGTGGAGAGCGCCTCCTCTTGAGATGCTGACGGGAATGCCGGGAATTCTTTCCCGACCACGCAGGTAAAGGATCCCTCCTCTCGAGCTAGCAGGCGGAAACGGGGCTCCTCTGGATGTGGGCGGGACTCTCGTGCTTCCTCTCGAGTGGAGACGGGTATGTCGGGGAACTTCTTGAGTTGCAGCAAGGGTGTGAAGGACCCTTTGGAAGTTCCAGAGGTTAGATGTGATTAGCCTCGAGACGCCTCAGCGGAAATGCGCCTCATCTCGCCTGGAGGGGAGAACCTCCTGGATTTTCTCGAGTTGCGGCAGGTGCTCTCGACTTACGACGGGGACCTCAGGGACCCGCTCTGGTGGCCTCAGGAAAGGCCAGTCCCCATGCGAGTTGCTCGGGGGCCTCTCGGGATTCCTCTCCCTCGATGCCAGGGCCTAAGACCTTGTGTGGAGTACGCTGCCGGAACCTGAGGATTCCTCTCCAGTGCTGACATGGATCTTGGGGTACTTCTGGAGTCTCCCCAGGGGAGTCAGTCTTCGTCTCGAGTGGGGGCATGCACGTGCGCTTTCCTCCCGAGCCTGAAGCAGCAGTGTCACGCTTCCCTTCGCTGTGGATCAAAGGGATCTGTGGCTTTCCCTCGAGGCTTTCCCACAGAGCTTTCCCACGAGGCTTTCCCAGCAGGGCTTGTCCCACGTGCCACCGTGGTGTGAGTCGATCCTCGGCTTGAAAGTCGAGGCAGTGCAGGGAAAACAGGTTTCCCTGGAATGGACTGAGACATTCTGGGGGACTCTGGGAATGGTGACACGACCCTGGAGTTCCTCTCGCCTTTCCTGTGGAGAGCGCCTGCTCTTGAGATGCGACGGGAACGCCGGGAATTCTTTCCCGACCACGCAGGGAAAGGATCCCTCCTCTCGAGCTAGGAGGCGGAAACGGGGCTCCTCTGGATGTGGGCGGGACTCTCGTGCTTCCTCTCGAGTGGAGACGGGTATGTCGGGGAACTATCTTGAGTTGCAGCAATGGGTGTGAAGGACCCTTTGGAAGTTCCAGAGGTTAAGTGTGATTAGCCTCGAGACGCCTCAGCGGAAATGGGCCTCATCTCGCCTGGAGGGGAGAACCTCCTGGATTTTCTCGAGTTGCGGCAGGTGCTCTCGACTTACGACGGGGACCTCAGGGACCCGCTCTGGTGGCCTCAGGAAAGGCCAGTCCCCATGCCAGTTGCTCGGGGGCCTCTCGGGATTCCTCTCCCGTCGATGCTGGCGCCTAAGACCTTGTGTGGAGTCAGTGCTGGAACCTGACGATTCCTCTCCAGTGCTGACATGGATCTTGGGGTACTTCTGGAGTCTCCCCAGGGGAGTCAGTCCTCGTCTCGAGATGAGGGCATGCACGTGCGCTTTCCTTCCGAGCTGTAGCAGCAGTGTCGCGCGTCCCTTCACGTGGATCAAGGAATCTGTGGCCCTCGGCTTTCCCACGAGTCTTTCCCACAGGGCTGTCCCACGTGCCACCGTGGTGTGAGTCGATCCTCGGCTTGACAGTCGAGGCAGTGCAGGGAAAACAGGTTTTCCTGGAATGGACTGAGACATCTGGGGTCTCTCGGAATGGTGGCACGACCCTGGAGTTCCTCTCGCCTTTCCTGTGGAGAGCCCCTCCTATTGAGTTGCGACCGGAACGCCGGGAATTCTTTCCCGACCACGCAGGGAAAGGATCCCTCCTCTCGAGCTAGGAGGCGGAAACGGGGCTCCTCTATATGTGGGCGGGACTCTCGTGCTTCCTCTCGAGTGGAGACGGGTATGTCCTGGAACTTCTTGAGTTGCAGCAAGGGTGTGAAGGAATCCTTGAAAGTTCCAGAAGTTAGATGTGATTAGCCTCCAGAACCTCAGCAGAAATGGGCCTCATCTCGCCTGGAGGGGAGAACCTCCTGGATTTTCTCGAGTTGCGGCAGGTGCTCTCGACTTACGACCGGGACCTCAGGGACCTGCTCTGGTGGCCTCAGGAAAGACCAGTCCCCATGGGAATTGCTCGTGGGCCTCTCGGGATTCCTCTCCCGTCAATGCCGGGGCCTAAGACATTGTGTGGAGATGGTGCTGGAACCTCAGGATTCCTCTCCAGTGCTGACATGGATCTTGAGGGACTTCTGGAGTCTCCCCAGGGAAGTCAGTCCTCGTCTTCAGTGGTGGCATGCACGTGCGCTTTCCTCCCGAGCTGTAGCAGTAGTGTTACCCTTCCCTTGGCGTGGATCAAGGGATCTGTGGCTTTCCCTCGAGGATTTCCCACGAGGTTTTCCCACGAGGCTTTCCCACAGGGCTGTCCCACGTGCCACCATGGTGTGAGTCGATCCTCGGCTTGAAAGTCGAGGCACTGCAGGGAAAACAGGTTTCCCTGGAATGGACTGAGATATCTGGGGGACTCTGGGAATGGTGGCACCACCCTGGAGTTCCTCTCGCCTTTCCTGTGGAGAGCGCCTCCTCTGGAGATGCGACGGGAACCCCAGGAATTCTTTCCCGACACACAGTGAAAGGATCCCTCGTCTCGAGCTATGAGGGAGAAAAGGGGCTCCTCTGGATGTGGGTGGGACTCTCGTGCTTCCTCTCGAGTGGAGACGGGTATGTCGGGGAACTTCTTGAGTTGCAGCAAGGGTGTGAAGGACCCTTTGGAAGTTCCAGAGGTTAGGTGTGATTAGCTTCGAGACGCCTCAGCGGAAATGGGCCTCATCTCGCCTGGAGGGGAGAACCTCCTGGATTTTCTCGAGTTGTGGCAGGTGCTCTCGACATACGACGGGGACCTCAGGGACTCGCACTGGTGGCCTCAGGGAAGGCCAGTCCCCATGCGAGTTGCTCGGGGCCCTCTCGGGATACCTGTCCCATCGATTCCGGGGTCTAAGACCTTGTGTGGAGTCGGTGCCGGAACCTGAGGATTCCTCTCCAGTGTGACATGGATCTTGGGGTACTTCTGGAGTCTCCCCAGGGGAGTCAGACATCGACTCGAGTGAGGGCAGGCACGTGCGCTTTCCTCCCGAGCTCTAGCAGCAGTGATACGCTTCCCTTCGCGTGGATCAAGGGATCAGTGGCTTTCCCTCGAGGCTTTCCCACGAGCCTTTCCCACGAGGCTTTCCCACGAGCCTTTCCCACAGGGCTGTCCCACGTGCCACCGTGGTGTGAGTCGATCCTCGGCTTGAAAGTCGAGGCATTGCAGGGAAAACAGGTTTCCCTGGAATGGACAGAGACATCTGGGTGACTCTGGGAATGGTGGCACGAACCTGGATTTCCTCTCGCCTTTCCTGTGGAGAGCGCCTCCTCTTGAGATGCGATGGGAACGCCGGGAATTCTTTCCCGACCACGCAGGTAAGGATCCCTCCTCTCGAACTAGGAGGCGGAATCGGGGCTCCTCTGTATGTGGGCGGGACTCTCCTGCTTCCTCTCCACTGGAGACGGGTATGTCGGGGAGCTTCTTGAGTTGCAGCAAGGGTGTGAAGGACCCTTTGGAAGTTCCACAGGTTAGGTGTGATTAGCCTGGATATGGCTCAGCGGAAATCGGCCTCATCTCGCCTGGAGGGAAGAACAAACTGGATTTTCTCCAGTTGAGGCAGGTGCTCACAACTTACGACCGGGACCTCAGGGACCTGCTCTGGTGGCCTCAGGAAAGACCAGTCCCCATGCGAATTGCTCGGGGGCCACTCGGGATTCTCTCCCGTCGATGCCGAGTCCTAAGACCTTGTGTGGAGATGGTGCCAGAACCTGAGGATTCCTCTCCAGTGCTGACATGGATCTTGGGGTACTTCTGGAGTCTCCCCAGGGGAGTGAGTCCTTGTCTCGAGTGGGGGCAGGCACGTGCGCTTTCCTCCCGAGCTCTAGCAGCAGTGATACGCTTCCCTTCGCGTGGATCAAGGGATCTGTGGCTTTCCCTCGAGGCTTTCCCAAGAGGATTTCCCATGAGGCTTTCCGACAGGGCTATCCCACGTGCCACCGTGGTGTGAGTCGATCCTCGCCGTGAAATTCGAGGCAGTGTAGGAAAAACAGTTTCCTCTGGAATGGACTGAGACATCTGGGCGACTCTGTGAATGGTGGCATGACCCTGGAGTTCCTCTCGCCTTTCCTGTGGAGAGCGCTTCCCCTTGAAATGCGAGCGGAATGGCGGGTATTATTTCCTGACCAAGCAGGGAAAGGATCCCTCATGTCGAGCTTCGATACCAAAACGGCGTCTCCTCTGGATGTGGGCGGGATCCTCGTGCTTCCTCTCGAGTGGCGACGGGTATGTCGGGGAACTTCTTGAGTTGCAGCAAGGACCCTTTTGAATTTCCAGAGTTTAGGTGTGATGAGCCTCCAGACGCCTCCGAGGAAATGGGCCTCATCTCGCCTGGAGGGGAGAACCTCCTGGATTTTCTAGAGTTGGGCAGGGTCTCTCGAGTTACGACAGGGACCTCAGGGACCCGCTCTGGTGGCCTCAGGAAAGGCCAGTGCCCATGGGAGTTGCAAGGGGGCCTTTCGGGATTCCTCTCCCGTCGATGCCGGGGCCTAAGACCTTGTATGGAGTCGATGCCGGAACCTGAGGATTCCTCTCCAGTGCTGACATGGATCTTGGGGTAATTCTGGAGTCTCCCTAGGGGAGTCAGACCTCGACTCGAGTGGGGTCAGGCACGTGCGCTTTCCTCCCGAGCTCCTGCAGGAGTGTTACGCTTCCCTTCATGTGGATCAAGGGAGCAGTGGCTTTCCCTCGATACTTTCCCACGAGGCTTTCCCACAGGGCTGTCCCACGTGCCACCGTGGTGAGAGTCGATCCTTGGCTTGAAAGTCGAGGCAGTGCAGGGAAAACAGTTTTCCCTGGAATGGACTGAGACATCTGGGGGTCTGTGGGAATGGTGGCACGACGCTGGATTTCCTCTCGCCTTCCCTGAGGAGAGCGCCTCCTCTTGAGATGCGACGGGAACGCCGGGAATTCTTTCCCGACCACGCAGCGAAAGCATCCCACCTCTCGAGCTATGAGGCGGAAACGGGGCTCATCTGGATGTGGGCAGGACTCCTGTGCTTCCTCTCGAGTGGAGACGGGTATGTCGGGGAACTTCTTGAGTTGCAGCGAGGGTGTGAAGGACGCTTTGGAAGTTCTAGATGTTAGGTGTGATTAGCCCCAAGACACCTCAGCGGAAATGGGCCTCATCTCGCCTGGAGGGGAGAATCTCCTGGATTTTCTCCAGTTGAGTCAGGTGCTCACATCTTACGACCGGGACCTCAGGGACCTGCTCTGGTGACCTCAGGAAAGACCCGTCCCCATGCGAATTGCTCGGGGGCCTCTCAGGATTCCTCTCCCGTCGATGCCAGGGCCTAAGACATTGTGTGGAGATGGTGCGGGAACCTCAGGATTCCTCTCCAGTGCTGACAAGGATCTTGAGGGACTTCTGGAGTCTCCCCAGGGAAGTCAGTCCTCGTCTCCAGTGGTGGCATGCACGTGCGCTTTCCTCCCGAGCTGTAGCAGCAGTGTCACGCTTCCCTTGGCGTGGATCAAGGGATCTGTGGCTTTCCCTCGAGGATTTCCCACTAGGTTTTCCCACGAGGCTTTTCCACAAGGCTGTCCCACGTGCCACCATGGTGTGAGTCAATCCTCGGCTTGAAAGTCGAGGCAGTGCCAGGGAAAACAGGTTTCCCTGGAATGGACTGAGATATCTGGGGGACTCTGGGAATGGTGGCACGACCCTGGAGCTCCTCTCGCCTTTCCTGTGGAGAGCGCCTCCTCTGGAGATGCGACGGGAACCCCAGGAATTCTTTCCCGACACACAGAGAAAGGATACCTCGTCTCGAGCTATGAGGGAGAAATGGGGCTCCTCTGGATGTGGGCGGGACTCTCTTGCTTCCTCTCGAGTGGAGACGGGTATGTCGGGGAACTTCTTGAGTTGCAGCAAGGGTGTGAAGGACCCTTTGGAAGTTCCAGAGGTTACGTGTGATTAGCTTCGAGACGCCTCAGCGGAAATGGGCCTCATCTAACCTGGAGGGGAGAATATCCTGGATTTTCTCGAGTTTCGCCAGGTGCTCTCGACTTACGACGGGGACCTCAGTGATCCGCTCTGGTGGCCTCAGGAAAGGCCAGTCCCCATGCAAGTTGCTCTGGGGCCTCTCGGGATTCCTCTCCCGTCGAAGCCGGGGCCTAAGTCGTTGTGTGGAGTCGGTGCCGGGACCTGAGGAATCCTCTCCAGTGCTGACATGGATCTTGGGGTACTTCTGGAGTCTCCCCAGTGGAGTCAGTACTCGTCTCGAGTGGGGGCATGCACGTGCCCTTTCCTCCCGACCTCTAGCAGCAGTGATACGCTTCCCTTCGCGTGGATCAAGGGATCAGTGCCTTTCCCTAGAGGCTTTCCCACGAGCCTTTCCCACGAGGCTTTCCCACGGGCCTTTCCCACAGTGCTGTCCCACGTGCCACAGTGGTGAGAGTCGATCCTCGGCTTGAAAGTCGAGGCAATGCATGGAAACAGGTTTCCCTGGAATGGACAGAGACATCTGGCTGACTCTGGGAATGGTGGCACTAACCTGGATTTCCTCTCGCCTTTCCTGTGGAGATCGCCTCCTCTTGAGATGCGACAGGAACGCCGGGAATTCTTTCCCGACCACGCAGGAAAGGATCCCTCCTCTCGATCTAGGAGGCGGAAACGGGGCTCCTCTAGATGTGAGTGGGACTCTCGTGCTTCCTCTCCACTGGAGACGGGTATGTCGGGGAGCTTCTTGAGTTGCAGCAAGGATGTGAAGGACCCTTTGGAAGTTCCACAGGTTAGGTGTGATTAGCCTGGATATGGCTAGCAGAAATGGGCCTCATCTCGCCTGGAGGGAAGAACCACCTGGATTTTCTCCAGTTGAGGCAGGTGCTCACAACTTATGACCGGGACATCAGGGACCCGCTCTGGTGGCCTCAGGAAAGGCCAGTCCCCTTTCGAGTTGCTCGGGGGCCTCTCGGGATTCCTCTCCCGTCGATGCCGGGGCCTAAGACCTTGTGTGGAGATGGTGCCAGAACCTGAGGATTCCTCTCCAGTGCTGACATGGATCTTGGGATACTTCTGGAGTCTCCCCAGGGGAGTCAGTCCTTTTCTCGAGTGGGGACATGCACGTGCGCTTTCCTCCCGAGATGTAGCAGCAGTGTCATGCTTCCCTTCGCGTGGATCAATGGATCTGTGGCTTTCCCTCGAGGCTTTCCCAAGAGGATTTCCCACGAGGCTTTCCCACAGGGCTATCCCACGTGCCACCGTGGTTTGAGTCGATCCTCGCCGTGAAATTCGAGGCAGTGCAGGGAAAACAGTTTCCTCTGGAATGGACTGAGACATCTGGGTGACTCTGTGAATGGTGGCTCGACCCTGGAGTTCCTCTCGCCTTTCCTGTGGAGAGCGCTTCCCCTTGAAATGCGAGCGGAATGGCGGGTATTATTTCCTGACCAAGCAGGGAAAGGATCCCTCATCTCGAGCTTCGATACCAAAACGGCGTCTCCTCTGGATGTGGGCGGGACCCTCGTGCTTCCTCTCGAGTGGCGACGGGTATGTCGGGGAACTTCTTGAGTTGCAGCAAGGACCCTTTTGAATTTCCAGAATTTAGGTGTGATGAGCCTCCAGACGCCTCAGAGGAAATGGGCCTTATCTCGCCTGGAGGGGAGAACCTCCTGGATTTTCCAGAGTTGGGCAGGGTCTCTCGAGTTACGACAGGGACCTCAGGGACCCGCTCTGGTGGCCTCAGGAAAGGCCAGTGCCCATGGGAGTTGCAAGGGCGCCTTTCGGGATTCCTCTCCGGTCGATGTCGGGGCCTAAGACCTTTTGTGGAGTCGGGGCTGGAACCGGAGGATTCCTCTTCAGTGCTGACATGGATCTTGGCTTACTTCTGGAGTTTCCCCTGGGGAATCTGTGCTCATCTCATGTGGGGGCATGCACGTGAGCTCTCCTCAGGAACTGTAGCAGCAGTGTCACACTTCCCGTCGCGTGGATCAAGGGATCTGTGGCTTTCCCTCGAGGCTTTCCAACGAGGCTTTCCCACAGGGCTGACCACGTTCCATGGTGTAGTGAGTGGATCCTCGGCGTGAAAGTAGAGTCAGTGCAGGGAAAGCAAGTTCCTCTGGAATGGACTGACATCTGGGGGTCCCTTGGAATTGTGGCACGACACTGGGGTTTCTCTCGCTTTTCCTGTTGAGAGCGCCTCCTCTTGAGATGCGGCGGGAATGGCGGGAATCCTTTCCCGATGAAGCAGTGAAAGGATCCTACCTCTCGAGCTAGGAGGCGGTAACGGGGCTCCTCTGGATGTGGGCGGGACGCTCGTGCTTCCTCTCGAGTGGAGACGGGTATATCCGGGAACTTGTTGAGTTGCAGGAAGGGTGTGAAGGACCCTTTGGAAGTTCCAGAGGGTAGGTGTGATTAGCCTCGAGACGCCTCAGCAGAAAGGAGCCTCACCTCGCCTGGAGGGGAGAACCTCCTGGATTTTCTCGAGTTGCTGCAGGTGCTCTCGACATACGACGGGTATCTCAGGGACCCGCTCTGGTGGCCTCAGGAAAGGCCAGTCCACAAGCGCGTTGCTCGGGGGCCTCTCGGGATGCCTCTCCCATCGATGCCGGGACGTAAGACCTTGTGTGGAGTCGGTGCCTGAACCTGAGGATTCCTCTCCAGTGCTGACATCGATCTTGGGTTACTTCTGGAGTCTCCCCAGGGGAGTCAGTCCTCGTCTCGAGTGGGGGCATGCACGTGCGCTTTTCTCCCGAGCTGTAGCAGCAGTGTCACGCTTCCTATCGCGTGGATCAAGGGATCTGTGGCTTTCCCTCGAGGTTTTCCCACGAGGCTTTCCCACGAGGCTTTCCCACGAGGCTTTCCCACAGGGCTGACCCACGTGTCACCGTTGTGTTAGTCGATCCTCAGCTTGAAAGTCGAGGCAGTGCAGGGAAAACAGGTTTCCCTGGAATGGACTGAGACATCTGGGGGACTCTGGGAATGGTGGCACGACCCTGGAGTTCCTCTCGCCTTTCCTGTGGAGAGCGCCTCCTCTTGAGATGCGAGGGGAATGCCGGGAATTCTTTCCCGACCACGCAGTGAAAGGATCCCTCCTCTCGAGCCATGAGGCGGAAACGAGGCTCCTCTGGATGTGGCTGGACTCTCGTGCTTCCTCTCGAGTGGAGACGGGTATGTCGGGGAACTTCTTGAGTTGCAGCAAGGGTGTGAAGGACCCTTTGGAAGTTCCAGAGGTTAGGTCTGATTAGCCTGGGGACGCCTCAGAGGAAATTGGCCTCATCTCCCCTGGAAGGGAGAACCTCCTGCATTTTCTTGAGTTGGTGCAGATGTTCTCGCGTTACGACGGGGACCTCAGTTACCCGCTCTGGTGGCCTCAGGAAAGGCCAATCCCCATGCGAGTTGCTCGGCGGCCTCTCGGGATTCCTCTCCTGACGATGCCGGGGCCTAAGGCCTTGTGTGGAGTCGGTGCCGGAACCTGAGGATTCTTCTCCAGTGCTGACATGGATCTTGGGGTACTTCTGGAGTCTCCCCAGGGGAGTCAGTCCTCGTCTCGAGTGGGCGCCTGCACGTGCGCTTTCCTCTCGAGCTGTAGCAGCAGTGTCACGCTTCCCTTCGCGTGGATCAAGGGATCTGTGGCTTTCCCTCGAGGCTTTCCCACGAGGCTTTCCCACGAGGCTTTCCCAAAGGGCTGTCCCACGTGCCACCGTGGTGTGATTCAATCCTCGGCTTGAAAGTCGAGGCAGTGCAGGGAAAACAGGTTTCCCTGGAATGGACTGAGACATCTGCGGGACTCTGGGAATGGTGGCATGACCCTGGAAATCCTCTCGGCTTTCCTGTGGAGAGCGCCTCCTCTTGGAGATGCGACGGAAACACCGGGAATTCTTTCCCGACGACGCAGGAAAAGGATCCCTCTTTCTCCAGCTAGGAGGCGGAAACGGGGCTGCTCTTGATTGGGCGGGACTCTCGTGCTTCCTCTTGAGTGGAGACGGGTATGTCTGGGAACTTCTTGAGTTGTAGCAAGGGTGTGAAGGCCCCTTTGTAAGTTCCAGAGGTTAGGTGTGATTAGCCTGGGGACGCCGCAGAGGAAATGGGCTTCATCTCGCCTGGAGGGCAGAACCTCCCTGCATTTTCTCTAGTTGGTGCAGTGTTCTCCCGTTATGACGCGGACCTCAGGGACCCCCTCTGGTGGCCTCAGGAAAGGCCAGTCCCCATGCAAGTTGCACGCGACCTCTCGGGATTCCTCTCCCGTCGGTGCCGGGGCCTAAGAAATTGTTGTGGAGTCGGTGCCGGAACCTGAGATCCCTCTCCAGGGCTGACATGGATCTTGGGGTACTTCTGTAGTTCTCCCCAGGGGCAGCGGGTCTCAGTCTTCACTCCGGTGTCAAGCCAGTCCGCTTTCCTCCCGAGAGGAGATCGTGGAATGCCTCGAGGGAAAGCCACAGAACGGCCTTGATCCACGAAGGGAAGCGTGACACTGCTTGCTACACTGC
>NW_017197483.1:0-19958 GCF_001704415.2 Capra hircus
ATGCCCTTTGTATCCACATGGATGGACCAGAAATTATCATACTAAATGAAGGAAGTCGGGAAGAGAAAGATATCACACAATTATCACTTGTATGTGGAATCTACAGTATGGCACAAATGGATACAGACTCATGGGGAACAGGCTGGTGGGTGCCAGGGGGGAGGCAGGGAGGGGATGGATGAACTGGGAACCTGGAGTTAGCATATGCAGCTATTTTGTATAGGACAGCTAAACAGGAAGGCCCAACTGGATAACACAGAGAACTATAATCAACATCCTGTGATAACGTATAATGGAAAATAATATGGAAAATATATAGATGTATAAGCGAATCATTTTCCTGCACAAGAGGAATGAACACAACATTGTAAATTAGCTATATTCAACTAAACAAAACTTAGAGAATTATTTCTTTGATTTGCTACTGAATGGGGAATATTCTAATAGAAAGTATGAATCAATCTCTTTTTGTGCTTAAAAAAAAAAAATGATGTACTTTTTGCATCTCGATTTCTCCTCTGAAAGAAACAATCAGATGTCAAACAGATAGTAATGACTATTCTTAATATATGGATATGGGGGATGATCTGAATAACTTTTCCTCTGTTTTTAAATGTGCATACACATTTTTTCACTATGTGCCTAATCCATTTGCAATGAAAATACCACACACATTTTCAAGTAAGCTTTACTGCCGGAGATGTGAAGGTTTCTAAAAATACTCAGAATCCGCGTGTAGAAGGCAGCGGCTGCTGCTTCTAAGTCGCTTCAGTCGTGTCCGACTCTCTGTGACCCCACAGACGGCCCACCAGGCTCCCCAGTCCCTGGGATTCTCCAGGCAAAGAACGCTGGAGTGGGTTGCCATTTCCTTCTGCAAGAAGGCAGCTACCCATTGCAAAATTTGTGGCTTGATGGTTTCAGAGGTTTTCCTGTCTGTTTTGTTTGATTCTTACTAAGTCTTCTGGCTCGTTCGAAGGAACTAAACTCACCTGAAACTAACATGTCATGTGTTGACAGGCTCAGAAACTTCTCTTGTCTTCTGAATAACCTTGAGTGGGAAATACTTCAGCCCACATAATAACAGTTTGGGAGTGATTTTGCATGCAAAAGGGGAATGTAAAAATAAGCAACTTTTTCTCTGCAAAGTTTCAGAAATATGATATTGTTGTGAACGTTGTCACAGATTATCTGGTGTTAGAAAAGGTAAAAGGAAACAGGAAGTGTGCAAAATGTGGACCATGCTTTAAATTAGCAAATTCATCACGAGTATAAAGATACCACATTTATGAAGATGCCATCACCAATCAAAAAGGCATTACCGGTACGCAACTAAGGTACTTGTTCAGTCGCTCGGTTGTGTCCAACTCTTTGCGGCTCCATGGGACTGCAGCCACACCAGGCTTCCCTGTCCTTCACTATCTCCCAGAGTTTGCTGCAACTCGTGTCCATTGAGTTGGTGATGCCATCCAACCATGTGAATTATCTACGTGCAGTAATTCAGTACCCAGCCATTACTTCTGCTTGGTATCATTCTGTATTCAGCTTTCTACATTTTCAGAAAGCCAATAAATAAAAGTTTGTCTCCTCCTGCTTTTTCATGTCTGTTCTGCCGTAAACAACCTTCTACAGACTCGTAGACTATTCGGGAAGGACAAGATAATGGAGCGAAAATAGTAGGTGAGGTGCATTTTTGCCTCTGTGCTAAACTTTCCATCCTGTCTATCTGTATTTATAGCTTGTACAGCACCTGTTTTTTTTTTTTTTTTTTTCCTAACGGACCAGTCTGATTCTCCAGTCATGGCTGGTGGTCTTCTGTGAGGGGTATTTCAGCTTCTGTTTCTCGAGCTAGGCAGATGGCAATCAAAACGCAACTTCGTAATTTTATTTTTCTAGCCACCGTCCAAAAATATGAACAGACTCCTGGGGACAGAACTGGCAGTCCTTCGAGTTAAAACGGTGCGGGGCATGTGTTCAGTTTGTATACGTGAGGGATAATCACGAGCACGTACGAGTCGACAGAACCAAACACTGAGAACAGTCTCGTCCCCATAATGGTCAACAGTCACGGGACTCAGTCAGCTCAGTTCAGTTCAGGGGCTCAGTCATGTCCGACCCTTTGCAACCCCATGGACTGCAGCACACTGGCCTCCCTGTCCATCACCAACTCCCGGAGCTTGCTCAAATTCATGTCCATCGAGTCAGGGATGCAACCATCTCATTCTCTGTCGTCCCCTTCTCTTTCCAGCTTCAATCCTTCCCAGCATCAGGGTCTTTCCCAACAAGTCTGTTCTTCACATCAGGTGGCCAAAGGATTGGAGTTTCAGCTTCAGCATCAGTCCTTTGAATGAACACCCAGGGCTGATTTCCTGTAGGATGGACTGGTTGGATCTCCTTGCATTCCAAGGGACTCTCAAGAGTCTTCTCCAACACCACAGTTCAGAAGCATCCATTCTTTGACACTCAGCTTTTTTTAAGGTCCAACTCTCACATCCATACATGACTACTGGAAAAACCATAGCTTTGACTAGATGGACCTTTGTTGGCTAGACAGACCTGCATCAGAGGGCAGACAGAACTCAATACCCAGGACTAAATGGCAGATGGCAAAAGCGGTAGGAATTTCCAAGAGCTGCATTGACCTAGACTCTCTCATGGGACTGGATGTGACTAAGGCACCCTCAGGACCAACAACAGCAGAGAAGGTGACTCTGGCCTGTGTGATGAATGCACGTGGTACTAAATGAAGCTTATAATGAACTGTATTATATGAAGAAGCTGAGGTGTCCAGATCAAGTGACAGCTTGGGAGAAAAGCTAGGGTTACCAGAAAATAAAACTGACCAACTGTCAGAAGCAGTGATTTGGACATTTCACTCATGTCAAGGGTGGCAGAGCACTGTAAAAGGAGGACTTGTCTTGTTGAGTAATCCACTTGGGAAAAAGCATCTTGGAAGGTGCAAACAATCCTTATGACCCAGATCAGGAATAAATACTGGTTGGTGAACCAAATCCTTCAGCTGTGGGCAGCTAGAGAATATGCCTCATCTTTACAGTGTGTAGGACCATCAGAACACTGGACATATATATATATATATATATATATATATATATATACAGTAGGTAAAATGGATGAAACAAAAGACAGCCTTAAGAAGGAGGAACAGGGGGGATTTCCCAGGTGGTCCAGTGGCTGACACTCTGTGCTTCCAACACAAGGGGTCTGGGGTTCGATCCCTGGTCAGGGAAATAGATCGTACATATTGCAGCTGAGAGTTCACATGTCACAATTAACACCTGGCACAGGCAAATACATAAATGAACATAAATATTATTTTAAAAATGAATAAGAGGGAAAAGCCTCCCTGGTAGCTCAGTTGGTAAAGAATCTGCCTGCAATGTAGGAGACCTGGGTTCGATCCCTGGGTTGGGAAGATCCCCTGGAGGAGGGCACAGCAACCCACTCCAGTATTCTTGCCTGGAGAATCCCATGGACAGAGGAGCCTGGCGGGCTACAGTCCATGGGGTCACAAAGAGTTGGACACGACTGAGAGACTAAACACACACACCGAGGGTAAAAGAATATAGACAGTGGAGAAACACTATTAAATTTATTAGCACTTTCGACCTGATTAGCCTCAGTGAACCAATCCAATTTTCAATACGTTTAATATTCTGTGTGTATTGTGCTTCATACAGTGCTTAAAAGCATTTAAGAGGATCAGATATGTCAGACTGACTTGAATTAAACAGAGAAAATTCACTAGGTGTGTAATCAATGTTGAAATGCCTATAGAAATCAAATCAGTTTAATTAATAAGCATTTGCTTTATTGATTATATCAATGAAATATGGCTACTTAGAAGAATGCTATACAAGTGAGTCAGGTATCAAAGTAGAAACAGTGGTATTTTTCATGTACATAACTGGTTTTTATATTAAGGAATCTATCAAAATGAAAAAGGATAGATACATCAATATCTCACATCATCTTTAGGTAGTAGAAATGGTCAGGATTAAAATTAAACCCTGTAAACGCATGGTGGTAAAGGATACAGTGTCCTCTGGAATATGATAAATATGATCTGGAAAATACAGAGGATGTCATCAGTAACTGAGAATATGGGATCTAAAAATATTGAAATTAGGTAAAAGGAGCTAACACGGTCACTCCATGGAAGTATTTGTTGGTTATTAATAGAATTAAGTCTTGATGGAGATTGGAGAAGGGCATGGCAACCCACTCCAGTATTGCCTGGAGAATCCCACAGACAGCAGAGCCTGGTGGGCTACAGTCCATAGCATCGCAAAGAGTTGGACACGACTGAGGAACTTGAGCACGCACACACTTAATTGGGATATTCACCATCAAAAGGAAAGTAGGTGGTATAATTCAGCAATTGAAATAACAATGTGAAAAAAATAAAAAGATGAAGCATGATAAGTAAAATTAAAACCTATATATGCTTCCCTTGTTGCTCAGTTGGTAAAGAATACGTGTGCAATGCAGGAGACCCAGGTTTGATTCCTGGGTCAGGAAGATCCCCTGGAGAAGGGACAGGCTACCCACTCCAGGATTCTTGGGCTTCCCTGGTGGCTCAGCTGGTAAAGAATCCGCCAGCAATGCAGGAGACCTGGGTTTGACCCGTGGGTCAGGAAGATCCCCTGGAGAAGGGAAAGGCTACCCACTCCTGGATTCTGGCCTGGAGAATTTCATGGACTCTATAGTCCACGGGGTCACAAAGAGTTGGACACGACTGAGTGACTTTCACTTTCGTTCTTTCATGATTAACCTTACATCTGCGTGGGAGGCAGGAGCCACTTGAAACAGAGAAACTTAACGGAGCTATTAAACTTAACTCAGCTATTAAAAAGAATGCATTTGAATCAGTTCTAATGAGGTGGATGAAACTGGAGCCTATTATGCACAGTGAAGTAAGTCAGAAAGAAAAACACAAATACAGTATACTAACCCATATATATGGAATTTGCAAAGATGGTAACGATGACCCTATATGCAAGACAGCAAAAGAGACACAGATGTACAGAACAGTCTTTTGGACTCTGTGGGAGAAGCTGAGGGTGGGATGATCTGAGAGAATAGCACTGAAACATGCATATTATCATATGTGAAACAGATCGCCAGTCCAGGTTCGATGCATGAGACAGGGTGCTCAGGGCTGATGCACTGGGATGACCCTGAGGGATGGGATGGGGAGGGAGGTGGGAGGGGGTTTCAGGATGGGGAACACATGTACACCCGTGGCTGACTCAAGTCAATGTATGGCAAAAACCACTACAATATTGTAAAGTAATTAGCCTCCAATTAAAATAAATTAAAAAATAGCATATCCGCGCCCAAAAATACATAACTGAGGGTTTCAAAGTGATGGTGGGAATAAAGGTAAGTTTGAAGGTGCCTCAGAACCCAGCATGTTGAGGCATTCGGTAGGTGGTTCGATCCATGGGCCTAGGAGTCAGACAGTGGGATGTCTGGACTGGAGATAGAGCTTGGGCGGTCATCAGCCAACAGACTCCAGTTGTAGCTGCCCTGTCTGACTGGGAAGAATGAGTGAGAAAGCATAAGGGTTGGCAAGATGATCTGAGATGCCCCAATGTTCTAGAGGGAGGGGGCATAGGTATACCTATGGCTGATTCATGTTGACGTATACCAGGAACCAACACAATATTATTGGAAAGCGATTATCCTTCAGTTAAAAATAATGTTCTTTAAAAAAGCTTCCTAGGTGGCATGAGTGGTAAAGAACCTGCCTGACAATGCAGGAGACACAAGAGATACAGGCTCCATTCTTGGGTCGAGAAGATCCCCTGGAGGAGGGCATGACAACCCACTCCAGCATTCTTGCCTGGAGAATCCCATGGACAGAGGAGCCTGGCGGGCTACAGTCCATGGAGTCGCCAAGAGTCAGATGTGACTTAGCGACTTAGCACGCAGGTAAGCTCTTTGCTCATGAACAAAGACAAGAGGTAAATAAAATGATTAAGGAAGGGTGGATCTTACCCAGTCCCCAAAAAGAAAGCTGGGACATGACTGAAGCGACTTGGATGCACATGGCGGAAACCAATACAAGTTGTAAAAATTTCTTTTTAATTAATTAATTAATTTTAATTGGCGGCTAATTACTTTACAATATTGTAGTGGGTTTTTTTTGCCATACATTGACATGACTCAGCCATGGGTGTACATGTGTAAATATACATATATATTTTAAGAAGACTTCCATGCTGGTCCAGTGGCCAAGACTTGGAGATCCCAATGCAGGGGGCCCCACCTGGATCCCTGGTCAGATAAGTAGATCCCACATGCAGAAACTGAAAAGATGCCGCATGCTGCAATGAAGATCAAAGATCCTGTGCAACGTAACTAAGGCCCAACACAGACAAAGAAACAATCAAAAATAAATATTAAATATATAACACATAAGATGTTTCACAGAGAAGTCTTACGTGATTCTTCCATTGGCCGTAGACAGAGAAACAGTGTCATTACTAATCATTCAAGAAGGCTGAGCGCTGAAGAATTGATGCTGAAGACTCTCAAGAGTCCCTGGGACTGCAAGATCAAACCAGTCCATGTGAAAGGAAGTGAAGTCTCTTAGTCGTGTCCGACTCTTTGTGATCCCGTGGACTGTAACTTATCAGGCTACTCTGACCATGGGATTTTCCAGGCAAGAATGCTGGAGTGGATTGCCATTTCCTTCTCCCAGGGGATCTTCCTGAGCCAGGGATGGAACCCAGGTCTCCTGCATTGCAGGCAGACGCTTTACCGTCTGAGCCACCAGGGAAGCCATGTGAAAGGAAATCAACCCTGAATATTCACTGGAAGCGCTGATTCTGAAGCTCCAGTACTTTGAGCTTCAAAGAGCGGACTCACTGGAAAAGACCCTGATGCTGGGAAAGACTGAAGACGGGAGCAGAACGGAGCAACAGAGGATTAGAGGGTTGCACGGCGTCACCGGCTCAGTGGACAAGAATTTGAACACACTCTGGGAGGTAGTGGAGGGCAGAGGAACCTGGCGTGCTGCAGTCCATGGGGTCCCAAGAGCTGGACACGACTGAGTGACTGAACAGCAACAAAGGAAGTTATTGCAGAAACATCGATGAACAGACTTTTCCCTCAACTGATAATGGAATTGGGATATTTATTTTCGATTAACGTCAACGGGAAAGCAGTTTTCTCTAATGAGTTTAGAAATGGGATCACCAGCACTCCAGTTCTGTGTACAGGATGTTTTATGGAATTTTGCATCAGAAAGAAAGTATCCTGTGGTTCTGGGAGTTCCATATTTCTCTCGCAGGCCCTCGCCTCATTTCTCTTAATGCATCATTCCACCCAGCCACAGCACCTTCAGGCCACGACCTTTTCTACTCTCTTGTGTCTACTTCCTCACCATCAGAGTCTGTATCCTCTTTGCAGGTCTCATTGCAAGCTCTTTAACTGTGGTACAAAGCAATTTATTGGTTTCACAAATAGTTGAAATAAATGATCTCAGCTATCCTTCCTCCTTGGAAGGAAAGCTATGACAAACCTAGACAGCATATTAAAACGCAGGGACATCACTCTGCCAACAAAGACTCTGTAGAGTCAAAGGTATGGTTTTTCCCGTAGTCATGTACGGATATGAGAGTTGGATCATAAAGAAGGCTGAGCACCGAAGAATGGATGCTTTCCAATCGTGGTGCTGGAGAAGACTCTTCAGAGTCCCTTGAACTGCAAGGAGATCAAACTAATCAATCCTAAAGGAAATCAACCCTGAATATTCTTTGGAAGGACTGATGCGGAAGCTGAAGCTCCAATAGTTTAGCCAGCTGATGCTAAGCACCGGCTCATTGGAAAAGACACTGATGGTGAGAAAGACTAAAGGCAAAAGGAGAAAGGGACAACAGAGGATGAGATGGCTGGATGGCATCACCAGACCAATGGACATGAGTTTGAGCAAACTCCAGGAGATAGTGAAGGACAGGGAAGCCTGGCCTGCCGCAGTCCACGGGGCTGCAGAGTCGGACACGACTGAGCAACTCAACAACAACAGCCTGGCAGGCTCACCATATTTTTGAGTAGCTGTCTGAGTCATGCATGCTTTGTCTGCTGTTCTGAAATGGAACCTGACAGCCTGTGCACTTTCTCTTCTCTACTCGAGAGTTCCACTTTTCTTGAGCCCAGGCCTGCCTTCAGTGAGAGCTGGTCTCTGTAAAGCAGCTCCTTCTCAGGGCTGCCCTGGTGGTCTGGGGCTTAACATTTCCCCTTCCAATGCTGGAACTGCGGGTTCGATCCCCGGTTGGGGACCTAAGGTCCCCTATGACTCATGGCCAAAAAAACACAGCATAAAACAGAGGCACCGTGGTAACAAACTCAATAAAGGCTTTAAAAAAATGGTCCATGTCAAAAAAAATTTAATTAAATTAAAAAAGGAGCTCCTCCTCGGTCCTGCAGCAGCCTTTGACGCAGCCCGTTCCAACATTCTCCAGAAACCTGCTCCTTAAACAGGCCCTCCTGTCTTTCTCTTCCTTTCCACCATCGACTGCATCCTCCTCATGCTTTCCAAGATGCCAGACACTTCTTTCCCAACTTCCCTCCTGAATCCAACCCCCAAATAATACCCATCAACACACATCTGGCTTCCAAGTCGACTGTCCTCCCTTCATCTCTTTAATATCTTGGAAAAAAAAATCTGTCTAAAATACAGCAATGTGGTGTGTATAACCTGCCACTTCTTACGCTCACAGGACCATTTCTTACGCCCATCACCGGAGAACGCACCGAAGATGCGGCATTTCTCAATACCCAGCGAATCTGTTCCCACGTGGCTCGGTGGTAGAGAATCCACTTGCCAGTGCAGGAGATGCAACAGCAGTGGGTTCAGTCCCTGCGGAAGGAAGATCCCCTAGAGGAGCAAGTGGCAACCCACTCCTGTATTCCTGCCTGGAAAACGCCAGGGACAAGGGGAGCCCGACAGGCTCCAGTCCATGCGGCTGCAAAGAGTTGGACACGACTGAGCGACCTTCACTTTCCGTTTCCCCAGTGGACAGCAGAATTATTTACAATAGGCAGCACATGGGAGCAAGCTAAACGTCCATCAACAGCGGAATAGATAAAGAAGAGGTGGGTGGTACAGATATACAATGGGATATTACACAGACATTAGAAAGAGCAAAATAATGACATCTGCAGTGATGTGGATGGAACTAGAGATTATCATACGAGTGAAGTAAGTCAGCTAGACAAAGACAAATATCGTATGCCATCGCCTATACATAGGAAGGAGATGTGTAAATATACAATGGAGCATCACTCAGCCATTAAAAAGAAATAATCTCATTTCTGTCAGGGGAGCCACTGAATGAAACGGCCCTCCCTGGCCAGGCACGATAATAACCACTTGCAGGAGTCATCTTACCGTGGTAGGTCCTAGTACAGGACTCAGAACTAAGAAAGTACCACCAACTGGAAGAATTCATGAAAGACCAGAAGGAGAGAGAAGGTGTCAGGCCATGGGTGCTACTCACCTCCCAGAATTGCGGTGAGTGAAATGAAAGTCGCTCAGTCCGACTCTTTGTGACTGTATCGTCCATGGAATTCTCCAGGCCAAATACTGGAGTGGGTAGCCTTTCCCTTCTCCAGGGGATCTTCCCAATCCATGAATCAAACCAGGGTCTCCTGCATTGTAGGCGGATTCCTTACTAACTGAGCTATGAGGGAAGCCCCATGGCTTTGGGGCATAGCCAGCTAAACGATGAATGGGAAAGCCCCTGGATATAACAACACAGAGACAAATGACGTCACATGTGTCTAAAGGGCTACACTGGTATCCACCTTGGCTGAGCGATGCAGGCACCCCCAGGAAGCACCCTGAGTCAGAACAACTGGCTGAAGACAACCAGGAAAGGAATCCCATCACCATTAAACCTAAGACTGTGAGCCACATGGCGCAGCAGTCCTCCTGGGTTCCCTCACCCTCCTGCCCTCCTCCCGAGGGGTCCCCTTCACAATCAAGTCTCCTGCTTGGTCAGCACAGGTGTCTCCTGGGACAATTCATTTCCAAGTGTTTACACGTGAGCCCCCTCTCAAGCCCTGGAAGGGGTCCCCCTTCCCGCAAAAGGGTGACACCCAGTATCGGACCGCAATCAGAAAGGCAAGGATTATGGGAGGGGAGTTTGGGGGAGAATGGATACATGTGTATGTGTGACTGAGACTCTTCACTGTTCAGCTGAAACTATCCCAACATTCTGAATCGGCTGCACCCCAATGCAAAATACAAAGGTAAAGAAATGCAAGGACCTAAAGTTGCATTACTCTAAGACAAGCTGGGTTTTCCCCCCACAAGTTGTCACTTGAGCATGAAGACTAGAACCTTGTCTTTGTATTTTGTTCTCTTGTGACTCTTCAACTTGATGCTATTTGTCTGCTGAGTCTGTCTCTACAGAACTGGCTCCTGTCTGCGGCCATACCACCCTGAACACACCCCATCTCGTCTGATCTCAGAAGCTAAGCAGGGTCGGGCCTGGTTAGTACCTGGATGAGAGAACCAGCTCTCAGTGCTGGTCTGTCTCTGTGACATCACTTCCAGGGGCTTTCCCATTTGTATTTTAACTAGACCTCTCTGCTGAATTCAACACAGTGGGCTACTGGTACAATGGAAATGTACAACTCTGGCTTCAGGGGAGGAAGCGATTCTTTCCATAGCATTACTCCCATGCAAACCTCAATTTTATTCTTTATTAAAAGTCAGTAATAAAAAATATTTCAGTATTTACCTCTTTCCACACTGTATGAGCCTCAGGCCAAAACCTATGGGTTCCAGCGAAAGCAATTCCAAGACGGAAGTTTATATTAAGACAAGCTTACCTTAGGAAAAAAGAGGGGAAAAAAAAATCATTCAATTGATAAACCTTTAGCCAGACCTATAAAGAGAAAAAGGGAAAAGGCCCTAATCAATAAAATTAGAAATGAAAATTATTTCTGACACCACAGAAATATAAAGAACCATAAGATACTACCACAAGGAACTGTATGTCAATAAAATGGACACTGAAAAGAAATGGACAAATTCTTAGAAAGGTATAATCTTCCAAGACTGAACCAGGAAGACACAGAAGATATGAACAGACCAATTACAAGAACTGAAACTGAATCTGTAATTTAAAAACTCCCAACACACAGAAGTCCAGGACCAGATGGCTTCACAGGTGAATTCTATCAAACATCTATAGAAGAGTTAACAGCTATCCTTGTGAAACTATTCCAGAAAACTGCAGAGGAAAAAATACTTCCATACTCATTCTATGAGGCCACCATCAGGTTGATACCAAGATCAGATAAAAATATCACATAGGAAAAATAATTACAGGCCAATATCACTTACGAATAGAGGCAAAAGTCCTCAAAAAAAAAAAAAAAAAAACCCAGCAAACTGAATCCAACAGTACATTAAAAGGGTCTCACACAAATATCAAGTGGGATTTATTCCAGGGATACAAGGATTTTTTCAATATTCACCAATCGGCATGATACACATTAACAAACGGAAGAATAAAAACTATACAATCATCTTAATTAAAGCAGAAAAGTCTTTTGATACAGTTCAACATGCATTTATGATAAAATTCTCCAGAAAGTTTATGGTAAAAGTTCCTCCAGAAAGGAAATCTAACTCAACATAATAAAAGCTATGTACAATAACCCCACGAAGAACGCAGAGCACCAAAGAATTGGTGCTTCTGAACTGTGGTGCTGGAGAAGACTCCTGAGAGTCCCTTGGACTGCGGGGAGATCCAACCAGTCCATTCTAAAGGCGATCAGTACTGAATGTTCATTGGAAGAACTGATGCTGAAGCTGAAACTCCAATCCTTTGGCCACCTGATGCAAAGTGCCAACTCATTGGAAAAGCCTTTGGTGCTGGGAAAGATAGGGATACCCTGGTGGCTCAGACAGTGAAGAATCTGTCTGCAATGCAGGAGATGTGAGTTTGATCTCCGATTAGGAAGATCCCCTGGAGAAGGAAATGGCAACCCACTCCAGTACTCTTGTCTGGAGAATCCCATGGACAGAGGAGCCTGGTGGGCGGCAGTCCACGGGGTCGCAGAGAGTCAGGCACAACCGAGCGACTAACGCTTTGGCTTTTTCTGGGAAAGACTGAGGGCAGGAGGAGAAGTGGATGACAAAGGATGAGATGGTCGGATGGCATCACTGACTAGATGGACGTGAGTTTCAGCAGACTCTGAGAGGCAGTGAAGTACAGGGAAGCCTGGCGTGCCGCGGTCCATGGCGTCACAGAGAGTTGGACATGACTGAGCAAGTGCACAGGAACAGAGAATGACAAGCCCCCAGCTGACATCATACTCAATGGTGCAAAACTGGAAGCCTTTTTCTCTAAAACCAGGAACAAGGTAAGCATGTCCACTGTTACTAACATTACTCAACAGAGTTTTGGAAGTCCTAGCCACAACAATTAGAAGAAAAATAAATAAATAAAGGACTCCAAATTAGAAAAGCAGAAATAAAACTGTCACTGGCTGCAGATGACATGATACTATACGAAGAAAATCCTAACGACGCCACCAGAAAACTCCTAGAGATCAGCAATGAATTTGGTAAACTTGCAGGATGCAAAATTAAAACACAGAAATGTGCTCCTTTTCTGTACACTAAGAATGAAAAATTAGAAAAAGGAATTAAGGAAACATTCCTATGGACCATATCAAAAAGAATAAAATATCTAGCAATAATCCTACGTAAGGAGGCAAAATACATGTACTCGGAAAACTTTAAGGTGCCGATGAAAGAAAGCAAAGACAACACAAGCAGATGGAAAGATATAGCATGCTCTTGAATTGGAAAAATCAAATCGGCAAAATCACTGTAGTACCCATAGCAATGTAGAGATTCAATGTAATCCCTATTGAATTACCTCGGGCAGTTTTCACAGTACTAGAACAACAAAAAAATTTTTTTCATTTGTATGGAAACACAAAAGATCCCAAATAACCAAAGCAATCTTGAGAAAGGAGAACAGAGTTGGGGGCATAAGGTCAAAAATATAAGCAAAAAATAAAGTGGCTCTCCCTACAAAAAATATAGCCAAACGTAAAAAATGCTTATCCTGTCTTAGCTGTCACTGAGCATTTATTCTGCCAAGACGAGTGCTGCCATCCATTTGTCACACTCAAAACAAAAATGTGTGCATTAAACTCTACACGACATAGTGTGTCATCTCACCTCAGAAGGCTAACATGTGATTACTGCGTGTGTGCTGAATATTTTTAAGAGGGTGTGCGTCTTTTTTGCTACAGTGCATGTATTGTTCCACTGCTGATACAAAAGCACTATTACTTTTCATATATTATTACAGCATTTCTAACGAATTGTTTAACTTCTCGTAATACTCTTGCAGTTCATTATCTTGGGTTTTCAGGAACAGAATCATTCGCTGGTGCTTCAACAATTTAGCATACATGCAGAATGCTAGAAACAACTTATAAACTGATGATCAGTTCAGTTCATTCGCTCAGCCGTGTGTGACTCTTTGTGACCCCATGGACTGTGGAACACCAGGCCTCCCTGTCCATCAGCAACTCCTGGAGTTTAGTCAAACTCACGTCCATTGAGTCGCTGATGCTGTCCAACCATCTCATCCTCTGTCGTCCCTTTCTCCTCCCGCCTTCAATCTTTCCCAGCATCAGGGTCTTTTCCAATGAGTACTCCTGCCTGGAAAATCCCATGGATGGAGGAGCCTGGTAGGCTGCAGTTCATGGGGTCACGAAGAGTTGGACACGACTGAGCGACTTCACTTTCACTTTTCACTTTCATGCACTGGAGAAGGAAACAGCAACCCACTCCGGTGTTCTTGCCTGGAGAATCCCAGGGACGGGGGAGCCTGATGGGCTGCCGTCTCTGGGGTTGCACAGAGTCGGACATGACTGAAGCGACTTAGCAGCAGCAGCAGGCTCTTCACATCAGGTGGCCAAAGTTGCAGCTTCAGCATCAGTCGTTCCAATGAATATTCAGGACTGATTTCCTTTAGGATGGACTGGTTGGATCTCCTTGCAGTCCAAGGGACTCTCGAGAGTCTTCTCCAACACCACAGTTCAAAAGCATCCATTCTTCGGCACTCAGCTTTCTTTATAGCCCATCTCTCACATTCATACATGACTACTGGAAAAACGAAGGCTTTGACTAGATGGACCTTTGTTGGCAAAGTAATGTCTCTGCTTTTGAATATGCTGTCTAGGTTGGTCATAACTTTTCTTCCAAGGAGCAAGCGTCTCTTAATTTCATGGCTGCAATCACCATCTGCAGTGATTTTTGGAACCCCCCTAAAAATAAAGTCTGCCACTGTTTCCACTGTTTCCTCATCTATTTGCCATGAAGTGATGGGATGCCATGATCTTAGTTCTCTGAATGTTGAGTTTCAAGCCAGTTTTCTCTATTCTTTCACTTTCATCAGGAGGCTCTTTAGTTCTTCTTCACTTTCTGCCGTAAATGATAGTTGTTTTGCTATATTTTACATATATATTTGCTATATATGTCTTCAGTTTTTATTTATCTTTGCTGCTGTATTTTCTAGAGGTTCCAAAACTTGACAGAGATGCCAGGGTTACTTGCCACATTCCTGCTTTTATAGAATGTCTTTCATATTTTATTAACAGGCACCAGCTTGTCATTCAAAAAACATCATTTAAAAATTTTTTTTACTCAAACCTCTTTTTATTCTAAATTGAGTGTCCCTTATTTAATTAATCTAGCATGCATATTGAAAGTTATCAAATTAATGCATCAGGCAATTTCTTCTCTTTGGCAATTTGCATGGTGACTTAACTTAGAATTCTACTGAACTGTCAGAATCCAATTATTAAATGATGGATAGACAGACATCACAACCAAGTAGGCAACAAGGAGAGCATATATGTATTAGACAACCAGAATCACAGAGATGACAGAAATAAGTACTTGTAGCTATAAATGGTGCAGAAGGCAATGGCACCCCACTCCAGTACTCTTGCCTGGAAAATCCCATGGACGGAGGAGCCTGGTGGGCTGCAGTCCATGGGGTCACGAAGAGTCAGACATGACTGAGTGACTTCACCTTCACTTTTCACTTTCATGAATTGGAGAAGGAAATGGCAACCCACTCCAGTGTTCTTGCCTGGAGAATCCCAGGGATGGCGGAGCCTGGTAGGCTGCCGTCTGTGGGGTCACACAGAGTCGGACATGACTGAAGCGACTTAGCAGTAGCAGCAGCAGCTATAAATGGTGTTATGCCAATACATACATATATGTCCAAATCCCCTACGTCTACTCACTGAGAGGACCCAGGAGCAACATCACACCAGTAAGACTTACTGGGATGATACGTCTTGTTTATACGTCCTATAAAGATAAATACCGTTTTCTACTAGAAGTTAAGTACAACTTTTGAAGAAACAGCTGATTCCAGAGCTGGGGCAGAGAAGGTATAAGAAAAGCCTGGAAAGTACTGTCCCAGAAAGCAAGCGACTGCTCAAAGAGTGATGAGTATCTATCTAAAGGACACAGGATCCTAACAGCCAAGACCTGCAAACAACCTCAATGCCCATTGACAGACGGATGGATAAAGAAGAGGTGGTACGTGTATACAATGGAATACTACTCAGCCAGTAAAAAGAAGGAAATAACGCAATCTGCATCAACAGGGATGTAAGTAGCGATGATCATACTAAGCCAGGTTACTCAGAGAAACACAAGTATCACGTGACATGGCTTATACGTGGAAGCTAAAATATGGCACAGGTGAGCCTACCTACAAAACAGAAACACGCTCAGAGATACACAGAACAGACTTGTGGTTGCCAACGGGGAGGGGGAGAGGGAGGGTTTCGGAGTCTGGGATTGGTAGATGCAACCTATGATGTCGAGAATGGATAAGAGACAAGGTCCTACTGACTAGAACAGGGAACTATACTGAATACCCTGCGGGAAACCATAACGGCAAGGAATTAAAAGAATGTCTATATGTTGACAACTGAAGAAAAGGGGTGTGTGTGTGTGTGTGCATATATATGTACACATACATACATACAGGTGTATCATGGAATATTACTCAGCCAGAAGAAGGAATGGCATTGTGTCCTTTACAGAGACATGGATGGATCTAGGCTCTCTCATACAGAGTGAAGTTAGTCAGAAAGAGAAAAACAAATGTTGCATATTAACAGCTACGGGTGGAATCTACAAAAATGGCGTAGATGATCTTATCTGCAAAACAGAAATAGAGACAGAGACGTGAAGAGACATATGGACACCAGGGAGAAAGGGCGGTGGTGGGATCACCTGGGAGGTTGGCTCTGACACATGTTCATTGCTGCTAACTGCTGAGTCGCTTCAGTTGTGTCCGACTCTGTGTGACCCCACAGACAGGCAGCCCACCAGGCTCCCCCGTCCCTGGGATTCTCCAGGCAAGAACACTGCAGTGGGGTGCCATTGCCTTCTCCAGTGCATGAAAGTGAAAAGGGAAAGTGAAGTTGCTCAGTTTGTATCCAACACCTCGTGACCCCATGGACTGCAGCCGCACCAGGCTCCCCCGTCCCTGGGATTCTCCAGGCAAGAACACTGCAGTGGGGTGCCATTGCCTTCTCTGATGTTCATTATTAACACTACATATAAAACAGGTAGCTAATGAGAACCTGCTGTATCACTCAGGGAAGTCTACTCACTGCTCTGTGGTGACCTAAATGGGAAGGAAATCCGAAAAAGATGGGATATATATCTATGGATAGCTGATTCACTTTGTTGTAAACAGTAAAAAACTAACACGATATTGGAAAGCAACTATGCTTCAACAAAAATTAATTTTAAAATATAAAAGCATAATTAATTATTTAAAGTGGGCAGAAGATGGGAATGGAGATGTCTCCAAAGAAGGCATGCTGATGACCGACAGGCACATAGAAAAGATGTTCCGCACTGTTTAGTTATTAGACAAATGAAAATCAAAACTAAAAAGAGGTGTCACCTCACACCAGTCAGAATGGCCATGTTCAAAACATCTATAAATGTCAAATGCTGGCGAGGGTGTGGAGAAAAGGGCACCCTCCTACACTGGTTGCTGGGAATGTAAGTTGGTACAGACACTGTGAATAACAGTATGGAGGTTCCTTAAAAGATTAAAAACAGAGCTAGCATATGATCCAGCAATCCCACTCCTGGGCATGTACTGGAGAAAACCATAATTCAAAAAGATACATGTACCCCAATATTCATGGTAGCACTATTTACAACACCCAAGACAGAGAGACAACCTAAGCATCCATCAACAGATGAATGGATAAAGATGAGGCAATATATGTACAGTGGAATATTACACAGCCATAAAAAATAATAAAATAATGCCATTTGTAGCAACACAGATGGAACTAGAGATTAACATACTAACTGAAGTACGGCAGACATAGACAAATATCACATGATTATCACTCAGAATATGAAAGAAATGATACACATGAACTTATATCCTAACAGAAATAGATTCACAGACACAGACAACAAACTTATGGTTATCAAAGAGGGAAGGAGAGAGAGAGAAATCAGGAGTTTGGGAGTGGCATATACACTTCCTGTAGCTCACATGGTAAAGAATCCGCCTGTGATTCAGGAGACAAGGGTTAGATCCCTGGGTTGGAAAGTTCCTCTGAAGAAGGGGAATGGCAATCCACTCCAGTATTCTTGTCTGGAGAATTCCATGGGCAGAGAAGCTTGGCAGGCTGCAGTCCATGGTGTCGCAGGGTTGGACATGACTGAGTGACTAACACACACACATACATAAAATGGATAATCAACCAGGACCTACTGAATAGCATAGGAAACTATATTCAATATTCTGTAACAACTTATAAAATAATTGGAAAAAGGTATGTATATACATGCAAAAGTGAAGCAGTTTACCATATACTTGAAACTAACACAATATTATAAACCAACTACACTTTAATAAAAATAAAGATAAAACGTCCCTGGTGGTCCAGTGATTAAGATTCCATGCTTCCAATGCAAGGGGCATGCGTTTTATCTCTGGTTGGGAACTAAGATCCTACATTCTGAGTGTTGCAGCCCCCCAAAAAATAAAGAGATAAAAAATAAGTGGCTCTTCCTATTTTAAAAAAAAGTGAAAAAAACACACAAAGAAGGAAACAGCCTTTCTTGGCGGTCATTGAGCATTTATTCTGCCAGATCCACAATGCCACACTTGTCACATTGTGAAAAAGAAATAATTGAGCATGTGACCAGCGTGTGAAATGTGTGGCTTAATACGACTATACACCACGCAGGGTGCAATCTTCCCATCTCAGAAGATTATATGTCATTATCTCATAAGCAGGCAAACATGAACACGTTTCATGTATGTCTTCCACATTTTAAATACGCCATGCATCTTTTGCCACAGTGAATGCATTGCTCAACTTTTCAAGTTCTGCTGCTGGTACAAAAGTACTATCAACTTTCATATATTAGTATACCATTTTTAATGAAGTCTTTTCCTTCTCACGACACTTTTTCAGCTGAGTGTCTTGGGTTTCCTGGCATAGCATCACTCACGATTCCTCAACCACTGAGCGTCTGTGGCGTTTCAGCTCACGTGCATGCTGCTGGACACCACTAACTAATGCTAACGGCTTTGGTTCTCCCCCCACATTTCTTCAGGTTTATTTTCTAGGGCTGCCAAAACCACTGGCATAGAAGCAGAGATGCCAGACGTGCTTGGTCTTATTCCTGATTAAATGGAATGTCTTTCACACTTATTTACTGAGAATCGTCTTGTCATTCAAAAGTCATTGATTTTTTAATGATATTTTTTTGAATTTAAACTCTCTTTTATTCTAAGCTGAATGTCACTATTTTATTAATCTAGCATACCTATTGAAAGTTATCAAATTAATGCATCAGACAGTTCTTTAATGCTCTTTTTGGCAGTTTGCATAGCGACTTAATTTAGAATTTTATTCAACTATCAGAATCCAGTTATTGAACAATGGACTGGCATCAAAATCAAGCAGACAAGCAAGGAGAGCTTATGTATATTTCCTAAAAAGATACAGAGGTGAATACAGAAATAAATATTCATAGGTGTAAATGTTGGTGTGCCCACAGACATGTACATAAATGTCCAGATCCCATAGCTCTATTCACTGAGAGGACCTGGGAGCGGCATCATGCCAATAATACTGTTATTTTGCTGATCAGTTCTGTTTATACATGTGCTATGCGCAGACACTCAGCAGCGTCTGACTCTTCTGTGACCCCATGAACTGTGGCCCGCCAGGCTCCTCTGTCCATGGATTTCCCAGGCAAGAATACTGGAGCGGGTTGCCATTTCCTCCTCTGCGGGATCTTTCCGGCCCAGGGATCGAACCTGTGTCTCCTATGTCTTCTGCACTGGCAGGTGGGTTGTTCACCACTAGCACCACCTGGGAAGCCCTTGTTTATCCATACCATGAGTATAAATACCATCTTCTAATAGAGGGAACTGCAACCTTTGAGACATAGCTGATTCCAGAGAAGGTACCAGACAAGCCTCAAGATTACTGTCCCAGAAAGCAAGGAATTGCTCAGAGTGACAAAGATCTGTCAACAGGAGAGAGCATCAGAACATCCAAGACAAAGAAACAAACTAAATGTCCATCAATTGGCTGAATGGGTAAAGACGTGGCACATACAATGGAATACTACTCAGCCTTGGAAAGGAGGAACAATGCCATCTGCAGCCACATGGATGCAGCCATACATCACCGTCCTGAGTGCAGGAACTGAACTGACTCAGAAAGAGAGCGACTAATGCCGTGATACAGCACTGCAGTTCCGTTCCGCCGCTCAGTCCACTTCAGTTCCGTTCCGCCGCTCAGTCCAGCTGCTCAGTCCAGCTCAGTTCCGTTCCGCTGTTCATTCCGTTAGTTTGCTGTTCAGGCGCTAG
>NW_017197484.1:0-8053 GCF_001704415.2 Capra hircus
GCACGTGCATGCCCCCCACTCGAGACGAGGACTGACTTCCCTGGGGAGACTCCAGAAGTACCCCAAATCCATGTCAGAACTAGAAAGGAATCTCAGTTTCCGACACCGACTCCACACAAGGTCTTAGGCCCTGGCATCGATGGGAGAGGAATCCCGAGAGGACCCCGAGCAAATCGCATGGGGACTGGCCTTTCCTGAGGCCACCAGAGCGGTCCCTGAGGTCCCCGTAGTAATTCGAGAGCACCTGCGCGCAACTTGAGAAAATCCAGGAGGTTCTCCCTTCTTGGCGAGATGAGGCCCATTTCCACTGAGTTCTCTCAAGGCTAATCACACCTAACCTCTGGAACTTCCAAAGGGTCCTTCACACACCCTTTCTGCAATTCAAGCAGATCACCAACATACCAGTCTCCACTCGAGAGGAAGAAACGAGAGTCCCCCGCCACATCCAGAGGAGCCCCGTTTCCGACTCCTAGCTCGAGAGGAGGGATCCTTTCCCTGCGTGGTCGGGAAAGAATTCCCGGCGTTCCCATCGCATCTCAAGAGGGGGCGCTCTCCACAGGGAAGGCGAGAGGAACTCCAGGGTCGTGCCACCATTCCCAGAGTCCCACAGATGTCTTAGTCCATTCAGGGAAACCTGTTTTCCCTGCACTGCCTCGACTTTCAAGAAGAGGTTCGACTCACACCAAGGTGGCAGTGGGACAGTCCTGTGGGAAAGCGTCGTGGGAAAGCGTCGTGGGAAAGCCTCGAGGGAAAGCCACAGATCCCTTGATCCACGCGAAGGGAAGCTCAACACTGCTGCTACAGCTCGGAGGAAAGCGCACGTGCATGCCCCGACTCGAGACGAGGACTGACTCCCCTGGGGAGACTCCAGAAACACCCCAAGATACATGTCAGCACTGGAGAGGAATCCTCAGGTTTTGGCACAGACTCCACACAAGATCTTAGGTCCCGGCATCGACGGGAGACGAATCCCGAGAGACCCATGAGCAACTCGCATGGGGACTTCCCTTTCGTGAGGCCACAAGAGGGGGTCCCTGATGTCACCGTCGTAAGTCGAGAGCACTGCTGCGCAACTCGAGAAAATCCAGGAGGTTCTCCTCTCCTGGCGAGATGAGGCCCATTTCCGCTGAGGGGTCTCGAGCTAATCACACCTAAACTCTGGAACTTCCAAAAGGGTCATTCACACCCTTGCTGCAACTCAAGAAGTTCCCCAACATGCCCGTCTCCACTCGACAGGAAGCACGAGAGTCCGCCCACATCCAGAGGAGACCCGTTTCCGCCTCCTAGCTAGAGAGGAGGGATACTTTCCCTGCGTGGTCGGGAAAGAATTCCCGGCGTTCCCGTCGCATCTCAAGAGGAGGCGCTCTCCACAGGAAAGGCGAGAGGAACTCCAGGGTCGTTTCACCATTCCCAGAGCCCCCAGATGTCTCAGTCCATTCCAGGGAAACCTGTTTTCCCTGCACTGCCTCGACTTTCAAGCCGAGGATCGACTCACACCACGGTGGCACGTGGACAGCCCTGTGGGAAAGCCTCGTGGGAAAGCCTCGTGGGAAAGCCTCTTGGGAAAGCCACAGATCACTTGATACTCGCGAAGGGAACCGCGACACTGTTGCTAAAGCTCGGAGGAAAGCGCACGTTCATGCCCCCATTCGAGACGAGACTGTCTCCCCTGGGGAGACTCCAGAAATACCCCAAGATCCATGTCAGCACTGGAGAGGAATCCTCCGGTTCCGCCACCTACTCCACAAGGTTTTATGCTCCGGCATCGACGGGAGAGGAATCCTAGAGGCCCCGAGTAACTCGCATGGGGACCGTCCTTTCGATATGCCACCAGAGCGGGTCCCTGAGGTCCCAGTCGTAAGTCGAGAGCACCTGCCACAACTCGAGAAAATCCAAGAGGTTCTCCCCTCCAGGCGAGATGAGGCCCATTTCCGCTGAGGCGTCTGGAGGCTAATCACACCTAAACCTCTGGAACTTCCATAGGGTACTTCACACACCCTTGCTGCAACTCAAGAAGTTCCCCGACATACCCGTCTTCAGTCGAGAGGAAGCACGAGAGTCCCGCCCACATCCAGAGGAGCACCGTTTCAGCTTCCTAGCTCGAGAGGAGGATCCTTTCCTGCGTGTTCGGGAAAGAATTTCTGGCGTTCCCGTTGCATCTCAAGAGGAGGCACTCTCCACAGGAAAGGCGAGAGGAGGACTCCAGGGTCGTTCCCCATTCCCAGAGTCCCCCCAGATTTCTCAGTCCATTCCAGGGAAACCTGTTTTCCCTGCACTGCCTCGACTTTCAAGCCGAGGATCGACTCACACCACGGTGGCACGTGGGACAGCCCTGTGGGAAAGCATCGTGGAAAAAGCCTCCTGGGGAAAGCCTGGAGGGAAAGCCACAGATCCCTTGATCACGCGAAGGGAAGCGTGACACTGCTGCTACAGCTCGGGAGGAAAGCGCACGTGCATGCCACCACTTAGAGGAGGACTGACTCCCCTGGGAGACTCCAGAAGTACCCCAAGATCCATGTCAGCACTGGAGAGGAATCCTCAGGTTCCGGCACCGACTCCACACAAGGTCTTAGGCCCGGCATCGACGGGAGAGGAATCCCTAGAGGGCCCCGTGCAACTCGCATGGGGACTGGCCTTTCCTGAGGCCACCAGAGGGGTCCCTGTGTTCCCCGTCGTAAGTCGAGAGCACCTGCCGCAACTCGAGAAAATCCAGGAGGTTCTCCCCTCCAGGCAAGATGAGGTCCATTTCGCTGAGGGCGTCTCGAGGCTAATCACACCTAACCTCTGGAACTTCCAACGGGTCCTTCACACCCTTGCTGCAACTCAAGAAGTTTCCCCGACATACCCGTCTCCACTCGAGAGGAAGCACGAGAGTTCCGCCCACATCCAGAGGAGCCCCCGTTTCCGCCTCCTAGCTCGAGAGGAGGGATCCTTTCCCTGCGTGTCGGGAAAGAAATTCTGCGTTCCCGTTGAATCTCAAGAGGAGGCACTCTCCACAGGAAGGCGAGAGGAACTCCAGGGTCGTTCCCCATTCCCAGAGTCCCCCAGATTTCTCAGTCCATTCCAGGGAAACCTGTTTTCCCTGCACTGCCTCGACTTTCAAGCGAGGATCGACTCACACCACGGTGGCACGTGGGACAGCCCCCTGGGAAAGCCTCGTGGAAAGCCTCATGGGAAAGCCTCGAGGGAAAGCCACAGATCCCTTAATCCACTCGAAGGGAAGCGTGACACTGCTGCTACAGCTCGGCGAGGAAAGAGCGTACGTGCATGCCCCACTAGATACGAGGACTGACTACCTGGGGAGATTCCAGAAGTACCCCAAGATCCATGTCAGGACAGGAGAGGAATCCTCAGGTTGGGGCACCATCACCACTCAAGGTCTTAGGCCCCGTCATCGACGGGGAGAGGAATCCGAGAGGCCCCCGAACAACTCGCATGGGGGACTGGCCTTTCCTAAGGCCACCAGAGTGGGTCCCTGAGGTCCCCGTCGTAAATCGAGAGCACGTGCAGCAACTCGAGAAAATCCAGGAGGTTCTCCCCTCCAGGCGAGATGAGGCCCATTTCGGCTGAGGCGTATCGAGGCTAATCACAGCTAAACTCTGGAACTTCCAAAGGGTCCTTCACACCCTTGCTGCATCTCAAGAAGTTCCCCAACATATCCGTCTCCACTCGAGAGGAACTACGAGTGTCCCGCCCTCATCCAGAGGAGCCCCATTTACCCCTCCTAGCTTGAGAGAAGGGATCCTTTCCTGCGTGTTCGGTAAAAAATTCTCGGAGTTTCCGTCGCAACTCAAGAGGAGGCGCTCTCCACAGGAAAGGCGAGAGAAACTCCAGGGTCGTGCCACCATTCCCAGAGACCCCCAGATGTCTCAGTCCATTCCAGGGAAACCTGTTTTCCCTGCACTGCCTCGACTTTCATGCGAGGAACGACTCACACTACGGTGGCACGTGGTACAAACCTGTGGGAAGCCTCGTGGGAAAGCCTCGAGGGATAGCCACAGATCCCTTGATCCACGGGAAGGGAAGCGTGAATCTGCTTGCTCAGCTCGGGAGGAAAGCTCACGTGCATGCCCCCACTCGAGACGACGAAAAGACCCCTGGGAGACTCGAGAAAGTAGCCCAAGATCCATGTCAGCAATGGAGAGGAATCCTCAGGTTCCGGCACCGACTCCACACAAGATCTTAGGCCCCGGCCTCGACGGGAGAGGAGTCCCGAGAGGCCCCCCGAACAACTCGCCTGGGATCTGACCTTTCCTGAGGCCACCAGAGCGGGGTCGCTGACGTCCCCATCGGAAGTCGAGAGCACCTGCCGCAACAAGAGAAAATCCAGGTGGATTTCCCCTGAGGCGAGATGAGGCCCATTTCTGCTGAGGTGTCGAGGCTAATCACACCAAACCTCTGTAACTTCCAAAGGGTGATTCACACCCTTGCTGCAACTCAAGAAGTTCCCCGACATACCCGTCTCCACTTGAGAGGAAGCACGAGAGTCCCGCTCACATCCAGAGGAACCCCGTTTCCGCCTCCTAGCTCGAGAGGAGGGATCATTTCCTTTCGTGGTCGGGAAAAGAATACCCAGCGTTCCCGTCGCTTCTCAAGAGGAGTCGCTCTCCACAGGAAAGGCGAGAGGAACTCCAGGGTGGTGCCACCATTCACAGAGTCCCCCAGATGTCTCAGTCCATTCCAGGGAAACCTGTTTTCCCTGCACTGCCTCGACTTTCCTGCCAAGGATAGACTCACACCACGGTGGCACGTGGGGACAGCCCTGTGGGAAAGCCTCGTGGGAAAGCCTGTGGGAAAGCCTCGTGAGGAAGCCTCGAGGGAAAGCCACTGATCCCTTGATCCAGGCGACGGGAGCATGACACTGCTGCTACACCTCGGGAAGAAAGCGCAGGTGCATGCCCCCACTCGAGATGAGGAGGACTCCCATGGGGAGACTCCAGAAGTACCCCAAGATCCATGTCAGCACTGGAGAGGAAACCTCAGGTTCTTGGCACCGACTCCACACAAGTTCTTAGGCCCCAGCATCGACGGAAGAGGAATCGCGAGAGGCCCCGAGCAACTCGAATGGGGAATGGCCTTTCCTGAGGCCCCAGAGCGGGTCCCTGAGATCCCCGTCGTAAGTCGAGAGCACCTGCCCTAACTCGAGAAAATCCTGGAGGTTCTCCCCTCCAGGCGAGATGAGGCCCATTTCTGCTGAGGCATCTCCAGGCTAATCACACCTAACCTCTGTAACTTACAAAGGGTCCTTCCCATCCTTGCTGCAACTCAAGAAGTTCCCCGACATACCCGTCTCCTCTCGAGAGGAAGCACGAGAGTCCCGCCCACATCAAGAGGAGCCCCGTTTCCGCCTCATAGCTTGAGAGCAGGGATCCCTTCCCTACGTGTCGGGAAAGAATTCCCGGCGTACCCGTCGCATCTCAAGAGGAGGTGCTCTCCACAGGAAAGGCGAGACGAACTCCAGGTCGTGCCACCATTCCCAGAGTCCCCAGATGTCTCAGTCCATTCCAGGGAAAACTATTTTCCCTGCACAGAATCGACTTTCAAGCCTAGGATCGACTCACACACACACGTGGACAGACCTGTGGGCAAGCCTCGAGGGAAAGCCTCGAGGAAAGCCACAGATCCCTTGATCCACGCGAAGGGAAGCGCGACACTGCTGCTACAGCTTGGGAGTAAAGCGCACGTGCATGCCCCCACTCGAGACGAGGACTGACTCCCCTGGGGAGACTCCAGAATACCCCAAGATCCATGTCAGCACCGGAGAGGAAACCTCAGGTTCCGGCACCGACTTCACACAAGGTCTTAGGCCCCGGCATAGACAGGAGAGGAATCCTGAGATGCCCCGGCAATTCGCTGGGGACTGGCCTTTCCTGAGGCCACCAGAGCGGGTCCCTGAGGTCCCCGTCATAAGTCGAGAACACCTGCCGCAACTCGAGAAAATCCAGGAGGTTCTCCCCTCCAGGAGAGATGAGGCCCATTTCCGCTGAGGCATCTCGAGGCTAATCACACCTAACCTCTGGAACTTCCAAAGGGTCCTTCACACCCTTGCTGCAACTCAAGAAGTTCCCCGACATACCCGTCTCCACTCGAGAGGAATCACGAGAGTCCCTCCCTCATCCAGAGGAGCGCGTTTCCGCCTCCTAGCTCGAGAGGAGGGATCTTTCCCTGCGTGGTCGGGAAAGATTCCCGGCGTTCCTGTCGCATCTCAAGAGGAGGCGCTCTCCCCAGGAAAGGCAAGAGGAACTCCAGGTCGTGCCACCATTCCCAGAGTCCCCCAGATGTCTCAGTCCATTCCAGGGAAACCTGTTTTCCCTGCACTGCCTCGACTTTCAAGCCGAGGATCGACTCACACCACGGTGGCACGTGGGACAGCCCTGTGGGAAAGCCTCGTGGGAAAGCCACAGATCCCTTGATCCACGCGAAGGAAGCGTGACACTGCTGCTACAGCTCGGGAGGAAAGCGCACGTGCATGCCCCCACTCGAGACGAGGACTGACTCCCCTGGGGAGACTCCAGAAGTACGCCAAGATCCATGTCAGCACTGGAGAGGAATCCTCAGGTTCCGGCACCGACTCTACACAAGGTCTGATGCCGGGGTCCAGCCCCGGTGGATCCAGGGAATTCGAAGGGTGGACGGCGTTGGCGTGGAAAGACTTGTTTATTTATTAATGTAAGATTAGATTAGGAAACTATAGTGTAGTAAGAAGATTAAGTGGAGGAAGAAGGCTGAATAGCTTGGTTTACTCGGACGGTCAATAAAATTCCAGACAAGGAATTTGCACCTCCTACGTTGGCCACCGGCGCCCGCTTGAATATCTAAGGGTGCCTCGCCTTAAGCTCCCTTTCGTGCGGGTCTTAACAGCCAGGGCAAGTAAGTAGACCTGGCGAGACTCCGCACTCCAGGTGGAGATTCATCCTGAAGTTATAGTAAAGAGCAGAGAGAAGGAAAGTTAGAGAAGAAGAAAGAGAGAGAAAGACACGGGGGGAGCCAGAGTCCCAAGAAACCAGGCTGAGAGACTAGTTCGAGAAGCTGGTCCGAGAATCTGGCCCCCGGCCCCTGGCCTCCTCCTTTATTGTTCAGAAGGCCTTTTATACTTTTGATAAAACATGGAGATCAATGGATAACACAAAATTATATAGTGTTCGCAACCCAGATTCTTTCTGTATATCATTTTGTATACAAAAGGTCTCAGGTGATTTACATTATCTTCTGGCCAAGAGGCTTGTTAACACTTTTTGGCTCTCTTCCTTAATGAATGTTAATTTTGTTTCCCCTGAAGTGTTTTCTTTAATCTGCATCTCCTTAAAGCATTAAAGTTACATCTCTATAGAACAAAGGTGCAGTGGGTTATAACAAAGAAGGTACTTAACTCAAAGATCTAATGTTGCTAATACCAGGTCTACTACTTGTTTTTCTATATACCAACTATATCTAAAAATAAAGGATATGAAAATTTGGCAGCAAGCATTGACCCCAAAAATGAAACTTTTAATCAGTCCTATTCTAAAGATTTTGACTCCTCGGAAGCTCCTGCATTCCTAGGATGTTTTAAGCTTCCTGTGCCTCCTGCGGTCAGGAGGCCTCAAACAATCACAAGCGCAGCTGTACGAGTCCTACAGGCAGGCTAGAAAGAAATCAGAGGTTTTTTGGATTGAAACACTCTTTCAAATGCAGAAGACTAACGGCCTGAATTGACTTTTTCCAGAAAAGGTCAGAAGAGTGAAAAAGCAGAGCACAAAAACCGGCAGATTTTTGTTGGGGTACGTGCTTAAAAATTTCAAGAGGAATCCCTGAAGTCTGAGCACGCCTTGCGTATGTCAGCTTCCTTCCTCATAACCTTGTCACGGGCGGGCTACCTCACACTGGCTCCCGCAGTCTTAGGCCCCCGGCATCGACGGGAGAGGAATCCCGAGAGGCCCCGAGAAACTCGCATGCGGACTGGCCTTTCCTGAGGCCACCAGAGCGGGTCCCTGAGGTCCCGTCGTAAGTCGAGGCACCTGCCACAACTCGAGAAAATCCAGGAGGTTCTCCCCTCCAGGCGAGATGAGGCCCA
>NW_017197485.1:0-8052 GCF_001704415.2 Capra hircus
ACAGGATCCGCTCTGGTGGCCTCAGGAAAGGCCAGTCCCCAGGCGAGTTGTTCGGGGGCCTCTTGGAGTCTCTCCGTCGATGCTGGGCCTAAGATCTTGTGTGGAGTCAGTGAAGGAACCTGAGGATTCCTCTCCAGTGCCGACATGGATCTTGGGTACTTTTGGAGTCTCACCAGGGCAGTCAGTTCTCGTCTCAAGTGGGGTCCTGCACGTGCGCTTTCCTCCCGAGCTGTAGCAGCAGTGTCGCGCTTCCCTTAGCGTGGATCAAGGGATCTGTGTCTTTCCCTCGAGGCTTTCCCACGAGGCTTTTCCCACAGTGATGTCCCACGTGCCACCGTGGTGTGAGTCGATCCTCGGCTTGAAAGTCGAGGCAGTTCAGGCGAAACAGTTTTCCCTGGAATGGACTGAGACATTCAGGGGACTCTGGGAATGGTGGCACGGCCCTGGAGTTCCTCTCGCCTTTCCTGTGGAGAGCGCCTCCTCTTGAGATGCAACGGGAACGCCGGAAATTCTTTCCCGACCACGCAGGGAAAGGATCCCTCCTCTGGAGCTAGGAGCGGAAACGGGCTCCTCTGGTTGTGGCGGGACTCTCGTGCATCCTCTCGAGTGGAGACGGGTATTTCGGAGAACTTCTAGAGTTGCAGCAAGGGTGTGAAGGACCCTTTAGAAGTTCCAGATGTTAGATGTGATTAGCCTCGAGACGCCTCAGCGGAAATGGGCCTCATCTCGCCTGCCAGGGGAGAACTTCCTGGATGTTCTCGAGTTTCGCCAGGTGCTCTCGACCTACGACGGGGCCCTCAGGGACCCGCTCTGGTGGCTCAGGAAAGGCAGTCCCCATTAGAGTTGCTCGAGGGCCTCTCGAGATTCCTCTCCCGTCGATGCCCGGGGCTAAGACCTTGGTGTGGAGTCGGTGCTGGAACCTGACGATTCCTCTCCAGTGCTGACCTGAATCTTGAGGTACTTCTGGAGTCTCCCCAGGGGTTCCAGTCCGTCGTCTCGAGTGGTGACATGCACGTGCGCTTTCCTCCGAACTGTAGCAGCAGTGTCACGCTTCCCTTCCCGTGGATCAACGGATCAGGAGCTTTCCCACGAGGCATTCCCAAGAGGCTTTCCCACAGGGCTGTCCCACGTGCCACCGTGGTGTGGAGTCGATCCTCGGCTTGAAAGTTGAGGCAGTGCAGGGAATCAGGTTTCCCTGGAATGGACTGAGACATCTGGGGGACTCTGGGAATGGTGGCACGACCCTGGAGTTCCTCTCGCCTTTCTTGTAGAGAGTGCCTCCTCTTGAGATGGGACGGGAACGCCGGGAATTCTTTCCCGACCACTCAGGGAAAGAATCCCACCTCTCGAGCTAGCAGGCGGAAACCTGGCTCCTCTGGATGTGGGCGGGACTCTCGTGCTTCCTCTCGAGTGGAGACGGGTATGTCGGGGAACTTCTTGAGTTGCAGCAAGGGTGTGAAGAACCCTTTGGAAGTTCCAGAGGTTAGGTGAATATCCTGGAGACGCCTCAGCGGAAATGGGCCTCATCTCGCCTGGAGGGGAGAACCTCCTGCATTTTCTCGAGTTGCGGCAGGTGCTCTCGACTTACGACGGGGACCTCAGGGACCCGCTCTGGTGGCCTCAGGAAAGGCCAGTCCCCATGCGAGTTGCTCTGGGCCTCTCGGGATTCCTCTCCCGTTAATGCTGGGGCCTAAGACCTTGTGTGGTGTCAGTGCCGGAACCTGAGGATTCCTCTCCAGTGATGACATGGATCTTGGTGTACTTCTGGAGTCTCCCAAGGGGAGTCAGTCCTCGTCTCGAGTAGGGGCATGCACGTGCGCTTTCCTTCCGAGCTGTAGGCAGCAGAGTCACGCTTCCTTCGCGTGGATCAAGTCATCAGGGGCTTTTCCTCGAGGCTTTCCCACGACGCTTTCCCACGGGGCTTTCACACAGGGCTGTCCCACGTGCCACCGTTGTGTGAGCCGATCCTCGGCTTGAAAGTCGAGGCAGTACAGGCAAAAACAGGTTTCCCTGGAATGGACTGATACATCTGGGGGACTCTGGGAATGGTGGCACGACCCTGGAGTTCCTCTCGCCTTTCCTGTTGAGAGCGCCTCCTCTTGAGATGCGACGGGAACGCCGGGAATTCTTTCCCGACCACGCAGGGAAAGGATCCCTCCTCTCGAGCTAGGAGGCGGAAACGGGGCTCCTCTGGATGTGGGTGGGACTCTCGTGCTTCCTCTCGGGTGGAGACTGGTATGTCAGGGATCTTCTTGAGTTGCAGCAAGGGTGTGAAGGACCCTTTGGAAGTTCCAGAGGTTAGGTGTGATTAGCCTCGAGACACCTCAGCGGAAATGGGCCTCATCTCGCCTGGTGGGTAGAACCTCCTGGATTTTCTCGTGTTGCGGCAGGTGCTCTCGACTTACGACGGGGACCTCAGGGACCCGCTCTGGTGGCCTCAGGAAACGCCAGTCCCCATGCGAGTTGCTAGGGGGCCTCTCCGGGATTCCTCTCCTGCCGATGCCGATGCCTAAGACCTTGTGTGGAGTCGGTGCCGGAACCTGAGGATTCCTCTCCAGTGCTGACATGGACCTTGGGGTATTTCTGGAGTCTCCTCAGGGGAGTCAGTCCTTGTCTCGAGTGGGGGCATGCACGTGCGCTTTCCTCCCGAGCTGTAGCAGCAGTGTCACGCTTCCCTTCCCGTGTATCCTAGAATCAGTGGCTTTCCCACCAGGCTTCCCACGACGCTTTCCCACAGTGATGTCCCACGTGCCACCGTGGTGTCAGTCGATCCTCGGCTTGAAAGTTGAGGCAGTGCCGGGAAAACAGGCTTCCGTGGAATGGACTGAGACATCTGGGGGATCTGGGAAAGGTGTACCACACTGGAGTTCCTCTCGCCTTTCCTGTGGAGAGCGCCTCCTCTTGAGATGCGACGGGAACGCCGGGGAATTCTTTCCCGACCACGCAGGGAAAGGATCCCTCCTCTCGAGCTAGGAGGCGGAAACGGGGCTCCTCTGGATGTGGGCGGGACTCTCGTGCTTCCTCTCGAGTGGAGTCGGGAATGTTGCGGAACATCTTGAGTTCCAGCAAGGGTGTGAAGGACCCTTTGGAAGTTCCAGAGTTTAGGTGTGATTAGCCTCGAGACGCCTCAGCGGAAATGGGCCTCATCTCGCCTGGAGGGGAGAATCTCCTGGATTTTCACGAGTTGCGGCAGGTGCTCTCGACTTACGTCGGGGACCTCAGGGACCCTCTCTGGTGGCCTCAGGAAAGGCCAGTCCCCATGCGAGTTTCTCGGTGGCCTCTCGGGGGCCTCTCGGGATTCCTCTCCCGTCGATGCCGGGGCCTAAGGCTGCCGGGAGCCAGTGTGAGGAAGCCCGCCCCGTGACAAGGTTATGAGGAAGGAAGCTGACATACGCAAGGCGTGCTCAGACTTCAGGGACCCCTCTGGAAATTTTTAAGCATGTACCCCAACAAAAATCTGCCGGTTTTTGTGCTCTGCTTTTTCACTCTTCTGACCTTTTCTGGAAAAAGTCAATTCAGGGCGTTAGTCTTCTGCATTTGAAAGAGTGTTTCAGTCCAAAAACCCTCTGATGGCTTTCTAGCCTGCCTGTAGAACTCGTACAGCTGCGCTTGTGATTGTTTGAGGCCTCCTGACCACAGGAGGCACAGGAAGCTTAAAACATCCTAGGAATGCAGGAGCTTCTGAGGAGTCAGAATCTTTAGAATAGGACTGATTAAAAGTTTCATTTTTTGGGTCAATGCTTGCTGCCAAATTTTCATATCCTTTATTTTTAGATATAGTTAGTATGTGAAAAACAAGTAGTAGACCTGGTATTAGCAACATTAGATCTTTGAGTTAAGTACCTTCTTTGTTATAACCCACTGCACCTTTGTTCTATAGAGATGTAACTTTAGTGCTTTAAGGAGATGCAGATTAAAGAAAAACACTTCAGGGGAAACAAAATTAACATTCATTAAGGAAGAGAGCCAAAAAGTGTTAACAATCCTCTTGGCCAGAAGATAATGTAAATTACCTGAGACCTTTTGTATACAAAATGATATACAGAAAGAATCTGGGTTGCGAACACTACATAATTTTGTGTTATCCATTGATCTCCATGTATTATCAAAAGTATAAAAGACCTTCTGAACAATAAAGGAGGAGGCCAGGGGCCGGGGGCCAGTTTCTCGGACCAGCTTCTCGAACTAGTCTCTCAGCCTGGTTTCTTGGGACTCTGGCTCCCCCTGTGTCTTTCTCCCTCTTTCTTCTTCTCTACCTTTCCTTCTCTCTGCTCTTTACTATAACTTCAGGCTGAATCTCCACATGGAGTGCGGAGGCTCGCCAGGTCTACTTACTTGGCCTGGCTGTTAAGACCCGCATGAAAGGGAGCTTAAGGCGAGGCACCCTTAGATATTCAAGCGGGCGCCGGTGGCCCAACGTAGGTGGTGCAAATTCCTTGTCTGGAATTTTATTGGCCGTCCGCGAAAACCAAGCTATTCAGCACTCTTCCTCCACTTAATCTTCTTACTACACTATAGTTTCCTAATGTAATCTTACATCAATAAATAAACAAGTCTTTCCACACCAGCGTCGTCCACCCTTCGAATTCCCTGGATCCACCGGGGCTGGACCCCGGCATAAGACCTTGTGTGGATTCGGTGCCGGAACCTGAGGATTCCTCTCCAGTGCTGACATGGATCTTGGGGTACTTCTGGAGTCTCCCCAGGGGAGTCAGTCCTCGTCTCGAGTGGGGGCATGCACGTGCGCTTTCCTCCCGAGCTGTAGCAGCAGTGTCACGCTTCCCTTCGCGAGGATCAAGGGATCTGTGGCTTTCCCACGAGGCTTTCCCACAGGGCTGTCCCATGTGCCACCGTGGTGTGAGTCGATCCTCGGCTTGAAAGTCGAGGCAGTGCAGGGAAAACAGGTTTCCCTGGAATGGACTGAGACATCTTGGGGACTCTGGGAATGGGGCCTGATCCTGGGAGTTCTTCTCGCCTTTCCTGTGGAGAGCGCCTCGTCTTGAGATGCGACGGGAACGCTAGGAATTCTTTCCCGACCACGCAGGGAAAGGAACCCTCCTCTCGAGCTAGCAGGCGGAAACGGGGCCACTCTGGATATGGGCGGGACTCTCCCATTCCTCTAGAGTGGAGACGGGTATGTCGGGGAACTTCTTGAGGTGCAGCAAGGGTGTGAAAGACCCTTTGGAAGTTCCAGAGTTTAAGTGTGATTACACCCTAATTGCCTCAGCGGAAATGGGCGTCATCTCGTCTGGAGGGGAGAACCTCCTGGATTTTCTCGAGTTGCGGCAGGTGCTCTCGACTTACGAAGGGGCCTCAGGGATCCGTTCTGGTGGCCTCAGTAAAGGCCAGTCCCCATGGGAGTTGCTCGGGGCCTCTCGGGATTCCTCTCCCGTCGATGCTGGGGCCTAAGACCTTGTGTGGACTCAGTGCCGGAACCTGAGGATTCCTCTCCAGTGCAGACATGGATCTTGAGGGTACTTCTGGATTCTCCCCAGGGCAGTCAGTTCTGGTCTCGAGTGGAGGCATGCACGTGCACTTTCCTCCCGAGCTGTAGCAGCAGTGTCGCGCTTTCCCTTCGCGTGGATCAAGGGATCTGTGTCTTTCCCTCGAAGCTTTCCGAACGAGGCTTTCCCACAGGGCTGTCACACGTGCAACCGGTGGTGTGAGTCGATCCTCGGCTTGAAAGTCGAGGCAGTGCAGGGAAAACAGGTTTCCTTGGAATGGACTGAGACATCTGGGGACTCTGGGAATGGGGCCTGATACTGGAGTTCCTCTCGCCTTTAATGTGGAGAGCGCCTCCTCTTGAGATGAGACGGGAACGCTAGGAATTCTTTCAGGACCACGCAGGGAAAGGATCACTCCTCTCGTGCTAGCAGGCGGAAACGGGGCACTCTGGATACGGGCGGGACGCTCGGGTTCCTCTTGAGTGGAGACGGGTATGTCGGGGTACTTCTTGAGTTGCAGCAAGGGTGTGAAAGGACCCTTTGGAAGTTCCAGAGTTTAAGTCTGATTACCCCCTAGTTGTCTCAGCCCGAAATGGGCCTCATCTCGCCTGGGAGGGGAGAACCTCCTGGATTTTCTCGACTTGCGGCAGGGGTGCTCTCGACTTACGACGAGGGCCCTCAGGGACCCGCTCTGGTGGCCTCAGGAAAGGCGAGTCCCCATATGCGAGTTTCTCCCGGGTCTCGGGATTCCTCTCCCGTCGATGCTGGGGCCTAAGACCTTTGTGGACTCAGTGACGGAACCTGAGGATTCCTCTCCAGTGCCGACATGGATCTTGGGGTACTTCTGGAGTCTCCCCAGGGAGTCAGTCCTCGTCTCGAGTAGGGGCATGCACGTGCGCTTTCCTCCCGAGCTGTAGCAGCAGTGTCACGCTTCCCTACGCGTGGATCAAGGGATCTGTGGCTTTCCCTTGAGGCTTTCACACGAGGCTTTCCCACGAGGTTTCCCACAGGGCTGTCCAACCTGCCATCGCGGTGTGAGTCGATCCTCGGCTTGAAAGTCGAAGCAAGCAGGGAAAACAGGTTTCCCTGGAATGGACTGAGACATCTCGGGGACTCTGGGAATGGTGGCACGACCCTGGAGTTCCTCTCGCCTTTCTTGTGGATAGCGCCTCCTCTGAGATCCGACGGGAACGCCGGGAATTCTTTTCCGACCACACAGGGAAAGGATCCCACCTCTCGAACTAGGAGGGGGAAACGGGATCCTCTGGTTGTGGGCGGGACTCTCGTGCTTCCTCTCGAGTGGAGACGGGTTATGTCGGGGAACTTCTTGAGTGCAGCAAGGGTGTGAAGGACCCTTGGAAGTTCCAGAGGTTTAGGTGAGATTAGCCTCGAGACGCCTCAGCGGAAATGGGCCTCATCTCGCCTGGAGGGGAGAACCCCTGAATTTTCTCGAGTTGCGGAAGGTGTTCTCGACTTACGAGGGACCTCAGGGACCCGCTCTGGTGGCCTCAGGAAAGGCCAGTCCCCATGCGAGTTGCTCCGGGCCTCTCAGGATTCCTCTCTCGTAGATGCCGGGGCCTAAGACCTTCTGTGGAGTCGGTGCGGAAACCTGATGATTCCTCTCCAGTGCTGACATGGGTCTTGGGGTACTTCTGGAGTCTCCCCAGGACAGTCAGTCCTCTACTCGAGTGGGGCATGCACGTGCACTTTCCTCCGAGCTTTTAGCCAACATTGTCACGCTTACCTTCGCGTGAATCAAGGATCTGTGGCTTTCCCTCGAGGCTTCCCAGGAGGCTTTCCCACAGGGCTGCCCCACGTGCCACTGTGGTGTGAGTCGATCCTCGGCTTGAAAGTCGAGGCAGTGCAGGGAATTACAGGTTCCCTGGAATGGACTGAGACATCTGGGGGACTCTGGGAATGGTGGCAGGTACCTGGAGTTCCTCTCGCTTTTCCTCTGGAGAGCGCCTCCTCTTCAGATGTGACGGGAACGCCGCGAATTCTTTCCTGACCACGCAGGGAAAGGATCAAAACCTCTCGAGCTAGAAGGCGGAAACGTGGCTCTCTTGATGTGGGCGGGACTTTCCTGCTTCCTCTCGAGTGGAGACGGGTATGTCGGGGAACTTCTTGAGTTGCAGCAAGGGTGTGAAGGACCCTTTGGAAGTTCCAGAGGTTAGGTGTGATTTTCCTGGAGACGCCTCAGCGGAAATGGGCCTCATCTCGCCTGGAGGGGAGAACCTCCTGGATTTTCTCGAATTGCGCAGGTTCTCTCGACTTACGACTGGACCTCAGGGACCCGCTCTTGGCCTCAGGAAAGGCCAGTCCCCATGTGAGTTGCTCGGGGGCCTCTCGGGATTCCTCTCCCCTCGATGCCGGGGCCTAAGACCCTTGTGTGGAGTCAGTGCCGGAACGTGAGGATTCCTCTGCAGTGCCGACATGGATCTTCGGGGTCTTCTGAAGTCTCCCCAGAGGCGTATGTCCTCGTCTCGAGTGTGGGCATGCACGTGCGCTTTCCTCCCGACCTGTAGCAGCAGTGTCACGGTTCCCTTCGCTTGGATCAAGGGATCAGGGCTTTCCCTCGAGGCTTTCCCATGAGGCTTTCCCACGAGGC
>NW_017197486.1:0-8052 GCF_001704415.2 Capra hircus
GAAGATTAACTGGAGGAAAAGGGCTGAATAGCTTGGTTTACGTGGAAGACCAATAAAATTCCAGACAAGGAATTTTCACCATCTACGTTGGGCCACCAGCCCCTGCTTGAATATCTAAGGGTGCCTCGCCTTAAGCTCCCCTTTCGTGCAGGTCTTAAAGCCAGGCAAGTAAGTAGACCTGGCGAGCCTCCGCGCCCCTGTGGAGATTCAGCCTGAAGTTAAAGTAAAAAGCAGAGAGAAGGAAAGGGAGAGAAGAAGAAAGAGAGAAAAAGACACGGGGGGAGCCTGAGTCCCAAGAAACCAGGCCGAGAGACTAGTTCGAGAAACTGGTCCGAGAACTGCCCCCATCCTTTATTGTTCATAAAGCCTTTTATACTTTTGATAAAACATGGAGTTCAATGGTAACACAAAATTATGTAGCGTTCGCACCCAGACTCTTTCTGTACATCATTTTGTATACAAAAGGTCTCTGGTGATTTACATTATCTTCTGGCAAGAGGCTTGTTAAACACTTTTTGGCTCTCTTCCTTAATGAATGTTAATTTGTTTCCTCTGAAGTGTTTTTCTTTAATCTGCATTTCCTTAAAGCATTAAAGTTACATCTCTATAGAACAAAGGTGCAGTGGGTTATAACAAAGAAGGTACTTAACTCAAAGATCTAATGTTGCTAATACCAGGTCTACTACTTGTTTTTTTAATATACCAACTCTATCTAAAAATAAAGGATATGAAAATTTAGCATCAAGCATTGACCCAAAAAATGAAACTTTTAATCAGTCCTATTATAAAGATTTTGACTCCTCGGATGCCCCTACATTCCTAGGATGTTTTAAGCTTCCTGTGCCTCCTGGGGAAAGGAGGCCTCAATCAATCACATGCCCAGCTGTACGAGTCCTGCAGGCAGGCTAGAAAGCATTCAGAGGGGTTTTTTGGATTGAAACACTCTTTCAAATGCAGAAGACTAAAGCCCTGAATTGACTTTTTCCAGAAAATGTCAGAAGAGTGGAAAAGCCAGAGCAAAAAAGCCGGCAGATTTTTGTTGGGGTACATGCGTAGGAACTTCCAGAGGGGTCCCTGAAGTCTGAACACACCATGCCTATGTCAGCTTTCTTCCTCATGACGTTATCACGGGCGGGAGTCCTCATACTGGCTCCCAGCATCAGTCCAATTCAGAGGAACCTGCTTTCCCTGCACTGCCTCGACTTTCACGCTGAGGATCAACTCACACCACGGTGGCACGAGGGAAAGCCCTGTGAGAAAGCCTCGTGGGAAAGCCTCCAGGGAAAGCCACAGATCCCTTGATCCACACGACGGGAAGGGTGACCCTGCTGCCTACAGCTCGGGAGGAAAAGCACACGTGCGTGCCCTCACTTGAGAGGAGGATTGACTCTCCAGGGGAGACTCCAGAAGAACCCCAATATCCATGTCAGCACTGCAGAGGAAACGTCAGGTTCCGGCCCCGAATCCACACAAGTTGTTCGGCCCGGGCATCAACAGGAGAGTTATCAAGAGAAGCCCCCCAGCATCTGGCATGGGGACTGGCCTTTGATGAAGCCACCAGAGCGGGTCCCTGAGGTCCCCGTCGTAAGTCGGGAGCACCTGCCGCAACTCGAGAAAATCCAGGAGGTTCTCCCCTCCAGGCGAGATGAGGCCCATTTCCAATGAGGTGTCTCGAGGCTAATTACATCTAATCTCTGGAACTTCCAAAGGGTCCTTCACACCCTTGCTGCAACTCAAGAAGTTCCCCGACATTCCCATCTCCACTCGAGAGGAAACACGAGGGTCCTGCCCACATCCAGAGTAGCCCCGTTTCATCCTCCTAGCTAGAGATGAGGGATCCTTTCCCTGCTTGGTCGGGGAAAGAACTTCCGGCATTCCCGTCGCATCTCAGGTGGAGGCGCTCTCCACAGGAAGGGAGAGAGGAACTCCATGGTCGTGCCACCATTCCAAGCGTCCCCAGATGTCTCAGTCCATTCCAGAGGATCTTGTTTTTACAGAGTGCTTAAACTTTCATGCCGAGGATCGCCTCACACCACGGTGGCACGGGGGACAGCCCTGTGGGAAAGCCTCGTGGGAAATCCTCTAGGAAAAGCCTAGAGGAAAAGCCACAGATCCATTGATCCACGCGACGGGAAGCATGACACTGCTGCTACAGCTCGGGAGGAAGGAGCATGCGCATGCCCCCACTCGAGACGAGGACTGATTCCCCTTGGGAGACTTCAGAAGTATCCCAAAAACATGTCAGCACTGGAGAGGAATACTCAGGTTCTGGCCCCCACTCCACCGAAGGTCTTGGGCCCGGGCATCTACCGGTGAGGAATCCCGAGAGGCCCTCTAGCAACTCGCATGGGGACTGGTCTTCCTAAGGCCAACAGAACGGGTCCCTGAGGTCCCCGTCGTAAGTCGAGAGCACCTGCCACAACTCGAGAAAATGAAGGAGATTCTCCCCTTCAGGCGAGATGAGGCCCATTTCCACTGAGACGTCTCGAGGCTAATCACACCTAACCTCTGGAACTTCCAAAGGGTCCTTCACACCCTTGTTGCAACTCAAGAAGATCCAGGAGAGACCCGTCGCCACTACATAGGAATCACCAGGGTACCACCCACATCCAGAGGAGCCCCAATTCCCCCTCCTAGCTCAATGTGAGGGATGCTTTCCCTGATTGGCCGGGAAAGAATTCCTGTCGTACCTGTCGCATCTCAAGAGGAGGCACGCTCCACAAGAAAGGTGAGAGGAACTCCAGGGTCGTTCCACCATTCCAATAGTCCCCCAGATGTCTCAGTCCTTTCCAGAGGAATTTGTTTACCCTGCACTGCCTCGACGTTCACGCGGAGGACCGACTCACACGATGGTGGCACGGGGGACAGCCCTGTGGGAAAGCCTCGTGGGAAAGCCTCGTGGGAAAGACTCGAGGGAAAGCCTCGAGGGAAAGCCACAGATCCCTTGATCCAAGTGAAGGGAAGCGTGACAGTTCTGCTACAGCTCAGGAGGAAAGCGAACGTGCATGCCCCCACTCGAGACGAGGACTGACTCCCCTGGGGAGACTCCAGAAGTACCGCAAGATGCATGTCAGCACTGGAGAGGAATCCTCAGGTTCCGGCACCGACTCCACACAAGGTCTTAGGCCCCGGGGTCGAAGGAAGAGGAATCCCGAGAGGCACCCGAGCAACTCGCATGGGGACTGGCCTTTCCTGAGGCCACCAGAGCGGGTCCCTGAGGTCCCCGTCGTAAGTCAAGAGCACCTGCCGCAACTCGAGAAAATCCATGAGGTTCTCCCCTCCAGGCGAGATGAGGCCCATTTCCGCTCAGGCGTCTCGAGGCTAATCACATCTAACCCCTGGAACTTCCAAAGGGTCCTTCACACCCTTGCTACAACTCAAGAAGGTCCCCAACATACCTGACTCCACTCGAGAGGAAGCACGAGAGTCCCGCCCACATCCAGAGGAGCCCCGTTTGCCACCTCGTACCTCGCGGTCAGGTATCCTTTCCCTGTATGTTCCGGAAAGAATTCCCGGTGTTCCCGTCGCATCTCATGAGGAGGCGCTCTCCACAGGAAAGGCGAGAGAAACTCCAGTGTCGTGCCATCATTCCAAGAGTCCCCCAGATATCTCAGTGTGCCGGGGTCCAGCCCCGCTGGATCCAGGGAATTCGACGGAATGGACGGCCGTTGACGTGGAAAGTCTTGTGTATTTATTAATGTAAGATGAGATTAAGAAATTATAGGGTAGTAAGAAGATTAACTGGAGGTAAAAGGCTGAATAGCTAGGTTTACGCGGAAGGCCAATAAAATTCCCGACAAGGAATTTTCTGGCGGACTCTGGAAATGGTGGAACGACCATCGAGTTCCTCTTGCCTTTCCTGTGGAGAGCGCATCCTCTTGAGATGCGCCGGGAACGCCGGGAATTCTTTCACGACCCACGCAGGGAAACGATCCCTCCTCTGGATCTAACAGGCGGAAACGGGGCTCCTCTGGATGTGGGCGGGACTCTCGTGCTTCCTCTAGAGTGGAGACGGGTATGTCGGGGAACTTCATGAGTTGCCAGCAAGGGTGTGAAGGACCCTTTGGAAGTTCCAGAGGTTAGGTGTGATTAGCCTCGAGACGCCTCAGCGGAAATGGGCCTCATCTCGCCTGGAGGGGAGAACCTCCTGGATTTTCTCGAGTTGCGGCAGGTGCTCTCGACTTACGAAGGGGACCTCATGGACCCTCTCTGGTGGCCTCAGGAAAGGCCAGTCCCCATGCGAGTTGCTCGGGGGGCCTCTCGGGATTCCACTCCCGTCGATGCCGGGGCCTAACACCTTGTGTGGAGTCGTTTGCGGGAACCTGAGGTTTCCTCTCCAGTACTGACATGGACCTTGGGTACTTCTGGAGTCTCCCCAGGGGAGTTTGTCCTCGTCTCTAGTGGGGGCATGAACGTGCGCCTTCCTCCCGAGCTGTAGTAGCAGTGTCACCCTTAACATCGCATGCATCAAGTGATATGTGACTTTCCATGGAGGCTTTCCCAGGAGGCTTTTCCCACGAGGCTTTCCACAGGGCTGTCCCATGTGCCACCGTGGTGTGAGTGGATCCTCGGCTTGAAAGTCGAGGCAGTGCAGGGAAAACAGGTTTCCCTGGAATGGACTGAGACATCTGGGGGACTCTGGGAATGGTGGCACGACCCTGGAGTTCCTCTCGCCTTTCCTGTGGAGAGCGCCTCCTCTTGAGATGCAACGGGAACGCGGGGAATTCTTTCCCCACCACGCAGGGAAAGGATCCCACCTCTCGAACTAGGAGGCGGAATCCGGGCTCCTCTGGATGTGGGCGGGACTCTCGTGCTTTCTCTCGAGAGGAGACGGGTATGTCGGGGAACTTCTTGAGTTGCAGCAAGGGTGTGAAGGACGCTTTGAAAGTTCTAGATGTTAGATGTGATTAGCCTGGAGACGCCTTGGGGGAAATGGGCCTCATCTCCCCTGGAGGAGAGAACCTCCTGGATTTTCTCGAGTTGCGGCAGGTGCTCTCGACTTACGACGGGGACACCAGGGATCCGCTCTGGTGGCCTCAGGAAAGTCCAGTCCCCATGCGAGTTGCTCGGGGGCCTCTCGGGATTCCTCCCCGTCGATGCCGGGGCCTAAGACCTTGTGTGGAGTCGGTGCCGGAATCTGAGGATTCCTCTCCAGTGCTGACATGCATCTTGGGGGTACTTCTGGAGTCTCCCCAGGGGAGTCAGTCCTCGTCTCGAGTGGGGGCATGCACGTGCGCTTTCCTCCCTAGCTGTTGCAGCAGTGTCGCGCTTCCCTTCGCGTGGATCAAGGGATCTGTGGCTTTCCCTCGAGGCTTTCCCACGAGGCTTTCCCACGAGGCTTTCCCACAGGGCTGTCCCACGTGCCACCATGGTGTGAGTCGATCCTCGGCTTGAACGTCGAGGCAGTGCAGGGAAAACAGGTTTCCCTGGAATGGACTGAGACATCTGGGGGACTCTGGGAATGGTGGCACAACCCTGGAGTTTCCTCTCGCCTTTCCGGTGGAGAGTGCCTCCTCTTGAGATGCGATTGGGAACAACGGGAATTCTTTCCCGACCACGCAGGGAAAGGATCCCTCCTCTCGAGATAGGAGGGCAGAAACGGGGCTCCTCTGGATGTGGGCCGGGACTCTCGTGCTTCCCTCTCGAGTGGAGACGGGTATGTCTGGGAACTTCTTGAGTTGCAGCAAGGGTGTGAAGGACCCTTTGTAAGTTCCAGATCTTAGATGTGATTAGCCTCAAGACGCCTCAGCGGAAATAGGGCCTCATCTCGCCTGGAGGGGAGAACCTCCTTGATTTTCTCGAGTTGCGGCAAGTGCTCTCGACTTACGACGGGGACCTCGGGACACTCTCTGGTGGCCTCAGGGAAAGGATAGTCCCCTTGCGAGTTGCTCGGGGGCCTCTGGGGATTCCTCTCCCGTCGATGCCGGGGCCCTAAGACCTTGTGTGGAGTCGGTGCCGGAACCTGAGGATTCATCTCCAGTTGCTGACATGGATCTTGGGGTACTTCTGGAGTCTCCCCAGGGGAGTCAGTCCTCGTCTCAAGTGGGAGCAGGCACATGAAGCTTTCCCCCCGGTCTGTAGCAGCAGTGTGGCGAATCCTTCGCGTGGATCAAGGGGTCTGTGGCTTTCCCTCGAGGCTTTCCCACGAGGCTTTTCCCACAGGGCTGTCCCACGTGCCACCGTGGTGTGAGTGCGATCCTCGCCTTCGAAAGTCGAGGCAGTGCAGGGAAAACAGGTTTCCCTGGAATGGACTGAGACATCTGGGGGACTCTGGGAATGGTGACACGACCCTTGAGTCCCTCTCGCCTTTCCTGTGGAGAGCGCCTCCTCTTGAGATGCGACGGGAACGCCGGGAATTCTTTCCCGACACCGCAAGGAAAGGATCCCTCGTCTGCAGCTATGAGGCGGAAAAGGGGCTCCTCTGGATGTAGGCGGACGCTCGTTCTTCCTCTCGAGTGGAGATGGGTATGTCGAGGAACTTCTTGAGTTGCAGCAAGGGTGTGAAGGACCCTTTGGAAGTTCCAGGTTTGTGTGATTAGCCTCGAGATGCCTCAGTAGAAGTGAGCCACATCTCGCCTGGAGGGGAGAACCTCCTGGATTTTCTCGAGTTGCCGCAGGTGCTCTCAGCTTACGACGAGGACCTCAGGGACGCACTCTGGTGGCCTCAGGAAATGCCAGTCCCCATGCGAGTTGCTCGGGGCCTCTCGGGATTCCACTCCCATCGATGCCGGAGCATAAGGCCTTGTGTGGAGTCGGTGCCGGAACCTAAGGATTCCTCTCCAGTGCTGACATGGATCTTGGGGTACTTCTGGAGTCTCCCCAGGGGAGTCAGTCCTCGTCTCGAGTGAGCGCATGCACGTGCGATTTCCTCCTGAGCTGTAGCAGTAGTGTCACGCTTCCCTTCGCGTGCATCAAGGGATCTGTGGCTTTCCCTCGAGGCTATCCCAGGAGGCTTTCCGATGAGGCTTTCCCACAGGGCTGGGCCACGTGCCACCATTTTGTGAGTCGTTCCTCGGCTTGAAATTCGACGCAGTGCAGGGAAAACAGTTTTCCGTGGAATGGACTGAGATATCTGGGGACTCTGGGAATGGTGGCACAACCCTGGAGTTCCTCTCGCCTTTCCTGTGGAGAGAGCCTCCTCTTGAGATGCGACGGGAACGCGGGGAATTCTTTCCCCACCACGAAGGGAAAGGATCCCTCCTCTCGAGTTAGGAGGCGAAAAGGGGTCCCTCTGAATATGGGCGGGACTCTCGTGCTTCCTCTCGAGTGGAGATGGTTATGTCGGGGAACTTCTTGAGTTGCAGCAAGGGTGTGAAGGACCATTTGGAAGTTCCAGAGGTTAGGTGTGATTAGCCTCGAGACGCCTCATCGGAAATGGGCCTCTTCTCGCCTGGAGGGGAGAACCTCCTGGAATTTCTCGAGTTGCGGCAGGTGCTCTCGACTTACGACGCGAACCTCCGGGACCTGCTCTGGTGGCATCAGGAAAGGCCAGTCCCCATGCGAGTTGCTCGGCGGCCTCTGGGGATTCCTCTCCCGTCGATGCTGGGCCTAAGACCTTGTGTGGAGTCGGTGCCGGAACCTGAGGATTCCTCTCCAGTGCTGACATGGATCTTGGGTACTTCTGGAGTCTCTCCAGGGGAGTCAGTCCTCGTCTCGAGTGGGGCTTGCACGTGCGCTTTCCTCCCGAGCTGTAGCAGCAGTGTGGCGCTTCCCTTCGCGTGGATCAAGGGATCTGTGGCTTTCCCTCGAGGCTTTCCCAGGAGGCATTCCCACGAGGCTTTCCCACATGGCTGTCCCACTACCACCGTGGTGTGAGTCGATCCTCGGCTTGAAAGTAGAGGCAGTGCAGGGAAAACAGGTTTCCCTGGAATGGACTGAGACATCTGGGGAACTCTGGGAATGGTGGCACGACGCTGGAGTTCCTCTCGCCTTTCCTGTGGAGAGCGCCCTCTTGAAGCGACCGGAACGCGGGGAATTCTTTCACCACCACGCTGGAAAGGATCCCTCCTCTCGAACTAGCAGGCGGAAACGGGGCTCCCCTGGATGTGGGCG
>NW_017197487.1:0-8052 GCF_001704415.2 Capra hircus
CCTCTCCAGGGCTGACATGGATCTTGGGGTACTTCTGGAGTCTCCCCAGGGGAGTCAGTCTCTCAGAGTGTGGGCATGCAAGTCCGCTTTCCTCCCGAGCTGTAGCAGCAGTGTCACGCTTCCCTTCGCGTGGATCAAGGGTTCTGTGGCTTTCCCTCGAGGCTTTCCCACGAGCTTTCCCACGAGGCTTTCCCACTGGGCTGTCCCACGTGCCACCGACGTGTGAGTCGACCCTCGGCTTTAAAGTCGAGGCAGTGCAGGGAAAACAGGTTTCCCTGGAATGGACTGAGACATCTGGGGGACTCTGGGAATGGTGGCACGACCCGGGAGTTCCTCTCGCCTTTCCTGGTGGAGAGCGCCTCCTCTTGAGATGCGACGGGAACGCCGGGAATTCTTTCCCGACCACGCAGGGAAAGATCCCTCCTCTCGAACTATGAGACGGAAACGGGGCTCCTCTGGATGTGGGCGGGACTCTCGTGCTTCCTCTCGAGTGGAGACGGGTATGTCGGGGAACTTCTTGAGTTGCAGCAGCAGGGTGTGAAGGACCCCTTTGGAAATTCAGAGGTTAGGTGTGATTAGCGTCGAATCGCCTCAGCAGAAATGGGCCTCATCTCGCCTGGAGGGAGAACCTCCTGGATTTTCTCGAGTTGCGGCTGGTGCTCTCGCTTACGACGGGGACCTCAGGGACCCGCTCTGGTGGCCTCAGGAAAGGCCAGTCCCCATGCGAGTTGCTCGGGGCCTCTCGGGATTCCTCTCCCGTCGATGCCAGGGCCTAAGACCTTGTGTGGAGTCGGTGCCTGCCGGGGTCCAGCCCAGTGGATCCAGGTAATTTGAAGGGTGACGGCGTTGGCTTGGAAAGACTTGTTTGTTTATTAATGTAAGATTAGATTAAGAAACTATAGTGTAGTAAGAAGATTAAGTGGAGGAAGAGGGCTGAATAGCTTGGTTTACGCGGAAGGCCAATAAAATTCCAGACAAGGAATTTGCACCATCTACGTTGGGCCACCGGCGCCCGCTTGAATATCTAAGGGTGCCTCGCCTTAAGCTCCCTTTCGTGCGGGTCTTAACAGCCGGGGCAAGTAAGTAGACCTGGCGAGCCTCCGCGCCCCAGATGGAGATTCAGCCTGAAGTTAAAGTAAAGAGCAGAGAGAGGGAAGGGGAGAGAAGAAGAGAGAGAGAGAGACATGGGGGAGCCAGAGTCCCAAGAAACCAGGCCGAGAGACTAGTTCGAGAAACTGGCCCCCATCCTTTATTGTTCAGAAGGCCTTTTATACTTTTGATAAAACACGGAGATCATTGGGTAACACAAAATTATGTAGCGTTCGCAACCCAGATTCTTTCCGTATATCATTTTGTATACAAAAGGTCTCAGGTGATTTACATTATCTTTTGGCCAAGAGGCTTGTTAACACTTTTTGGCTCTCTTCCTTAATGAATGATAATTTTGTTTCCCCTGAAGTGTTTTTTTTTTTTTCGCATCTCCTTAAAGCATTAAAGTTACATCTCTATAGAACAAAGGTGCAGTGGGATATAACAAAGAAGGTACTTAACTCAAAGATCTAATGTTGCTAATACCAGGTCTACTACTTGTTTTTCTATATACCAACTATATCTAAAAATAAAGGATATGAAAATTTAGCAGCAAGCATTGACCCAAAAAATGAAACCTTTAATCAGTCCTGCTCCTCCTCGAAGCTCCTACATTCCTAGGATGTTTTAAGCTTCCTGTGCCTCCTGCCTCAGGAGGCTTCAAACAATCACATGCGCAGCTGTACGAGTCCTGCAGGCAGGCTAGAAAGCCATCGGAGGGGTTTTTGGATTGAAACACTCTTTCAAATGCAGAAGACTAAAGCCCTGATTTGACTTTTTCCAGAAAATGTCAGAAGAGTGGAAAAGCAGAGCACAAAAGCCGGCAGATTTTTTGTTGGGGTACGTGCTTAGGAATTTCCAGAGGGATCCCTGAAGTCTGAGCACGCCTTGCGTATGTCAGCTTCCTTCCTCATGACCTTGTCACGGGCGGGATTCCTCACACTGGCTCCCAGCATCTCACCCTGTTTTATTTTAAATAATTAATTATTTATGTTTAAAATCAGGTGCAGTTCTGTCGCGAGATTCCGAATGCTCTGCCGAAGAATCTAGACAATACAGGGAAGAATGATTACGAGGAGCAAGATTATAAAGAGTAGACAGAATAGTCTTTCCAGAAATGAAGTTAGAGAAAGTGTGGAAAAAGTCATTGGCTTCTCCTGAGGTGGTAAAATCTAATCGGGAGTGTTCCAAGGTCTGAATCTGGTTATGCAGTTTCCCTAAGTCTAAACTAATATCTGAGCTGTTCCAAAACACCTAAAACTTGATTTTTTAACATATTGGGCATTTACACTTGTTGAGTCAATGACCGCTGCCATAGTAACAATAACAGTTATTGTAACACAGCAAGAACATAATTATCATATCAATAAGTTGTTACAGTTACAGGACATCTTTAAAACCACAAAAGAGCAGACATTACTTTGAGGAGTTAAACAAGATGAAAACATCCATGGTTGACAAGTCGCTACATTAGGTACGTTAAGTTTTCTGGAATCATTGGTGAAAAGAAGAACATAAGGAGAGGATAGACAAGCCAAAATAGAGTAAATAGAGTCATTTTCTGGTTGGAGTTTGCGCTGCAGCAGCTGTTAGTCCCGCCGGGATCTTGATGTTTCTTTTGCCTCTTCTGCCGGTGGGAGCAGCGGCCTTCACCCGCCCTCTGACACTGGCGCTGTAACGGGGCTGCGAGTGCGGTGCACTGGGTTCCGTCAGTCAGGCTGGCCCCGCCCGCAGCTTTTGGTGCACGGCTGTTTCCCGCGGCGGTGGCGGCAGAGAAGTTCCCTTTTTCTTTTGTGGCGAATCAGTCTGTCCGGGATCCAAATTGACGAATCTGCACCCTGTGGAAAAAATATAAACACTTCCTCGACCCGCAGCAAATTCTGGGTCGGGATCTTTTTGTTATCTGGAGATCTTTTTGCTTTACCAATGGCTTTTTATTTTACTGTTCCAAACGAATCAGCATTTAACTTATTACAAAGAGAACATGTTGTAAAATCTGATGGGGGAAAACTATACTTAATTTCTCCTTTTTTAATTTTTGAATTAACAAAGCACGTGAGGGTAAATGATGCAAGATCTGATCACAAGAATTTCCTATAGCAATCTGCCAATCATCAAACATTTGAAAAGCATCAAGTTGTTTTTTGTTATATGGAATTACAATTTTTGATGGCTCTTTACTAAACAATTTAATAAATCAGTATGCTTGAATTAATCTTTTAAATTAATATGGCAGTAATTTTTTCTTAGGCAGAGGCCATTGTTCCACCAAGTTGGGATAAGATAAAACTATTTTTGGGGGGGTCATTAGATGGAACCAATGGGCCTTCTTGTCACAAGCATCCTGTAGGTATACATTTTGTGGCAAGAATAATTTAATCTCCTTTTTTGGCAATATTAATCTTAATTAACTGATCATTTAAAGCCTCATTCACTTTAACGAAAGCCAACTGTGTCACACTAGTCAACTTTTTCTTAGAACTGGGATTAGGATTGTTTTTTTCAGCAATCAAACAAAAGGCTTTAAATCTACAAAAGTCAGTTTTAAATGTGGGCATATCCAATTAATATCAACTAATAATTTTTGGAAATCATTTAAAGTTAGTAAACAATCTCTCAGCAGCTTTAAAAGGACATTATCAGTTTTAAAACTTTTGGCAGACCCAAATATAAGAAGCAAGAAAAGCTTTTTTAATGATCTTTTTATAACCCAAATCTGGTCTATAGCCTTTTAGATGACAAGTAGCCATTTAATCTTTGCTTGAATACTTCCAGCAACGGGGAGCTCACTATTCACCAAGGTTTTAAACTCTCTCTCACCTCTTACTCTATAGCATTTTTATCCTGCATACCACCTTTTCTAATCCACCAACTCCTTTTCAGTAGTATATGTTGGCCAGGAGCTGCGCTAGTCTCTCAGCAATCTAAGAAACGTCTTGTCTATTGTCTAACAGCCATGACATTTTATATCTTTAAAAAATCTTTTAAAGGCCAAGAAGCTGCAATTTTTTGCACCCCAAAAAGCTAGATCTAGATCCTCTGGGGCTTTTTTTGTCTGGTTTTTCTGTCTGGTAATAAGGTAAAAGCAAAAGCTGTGCTATTTTTTAATTTTAATTACACAGTTTTAGCAGGTGGCGATATCAAAACTTCAATTTTTTAGTATAATCAGAATTTACTACACAAGAACTACCGAAATTTTTTGAAAAGAAAGCAAGCTATGCCCAGCACAAGTCTTACAATGTCCTCAGGAAGGGGACTAGCCACTGGAATCTGAGTCAGGAGCTATTATTATTAAGGTGGTGGAACTGAGGTCCAGGCCTGAGCTACCTGGGGTTGTTTGGTACGGCTTGTTATCTCTGTTTAGCAAGACATTTTGGCAAAAAATGTTCTATTTGGCCTCAAGAGAAACATTTTGCATTTGTAAAGTCCTTTTTATTACGAATATTTTTCTTTTTTTTTCCTGTTTTTCCTTTTTTCTTTTTTTTGTTGGGTGAGGCCCCTCCTGAGGGGATTTTATGCAAGGAGCAAGCTCTGTTTTAAAAGCTCTTTTGCTCAAAAATATTGTCACTATCGTTTTCAAACTTAAGCAATGTTCTGGGAGGCTTTGGATATAAAGTGGGGAGTTCTTAAGCCCTGGGGAGGCGCAAGCAGAGGTTGCAGTGGTCGCCTTAAATAAGACAACTCTTTTAAAGGTTTGGTTTGTGTAGAGGGGAGGGGGCTCTCCAGGGCGCTCGGCCGCTGCGTCCTATAAGCACCCTCCTTCCTCGGGAGGAAGAGTACAGTCTCTCTCCTTTTGTTTGCCAATGGCAGAAAATATGATCTGCGTAATAGGTGGAGACCCACTACGATCCACTGCTATAGTCTCTCCCATAGGCTATCTAACTAACAGCCTCATGACGGGGGTCCAGAACATTTGTAATAATATTTTACAGAGCAAAAGCATTTACAGGCCCATGCAAAGTATAATTAGTTTTTAGCTGTTTTATTACCTTTATCCAAGTATCTAAATCTCTTTTCTGGAAACCAAGGACATTGGTCTCGTAACACGAGCCTTTTAATCTTTAATTTGTCTTTTTTGTTTAACAGTTACAAAATTACTTGTATAAAGAGGTGTCATTGTTTTGAGTCATTGTTACCCGTGTCAGAAAATTAAGAGTTATAGAAAAGTCTGCCTTGACAAAAAGGTTTTACCTTAGCCAAGGGGGGTTTTGTTTTAAACCCTAAGATAGCAGGTTTCTTTTCAACCTCTAGAGCACCAGGTTTCTTTAAACCCTTGAACACTTCCCACTCGTCCTCACCCTGTCTATCCTACAGGGGGGTCCGCGGCACCCTGAGTGGGGTCCTAGCCGTCCCGAACACTCAACACTGGGGGAGTACCCGAAAGTACTCCGGGGGGAGTGATTAAGTCACTCCGGGGGAGCAACAGAGAGTGCTCGGGGGGAGCAACAGAGAGTGCTCCGGGGGAGCTTTTGCTCCGAGGAACCTACCTTTGAATAGCCTGTTCCGGGCACCACTTGCTGGGGTCCAGCCCCGGTGGATCCGGGGAATTCGAAGGGTGGACGGCGTTGGCGTGGAAAGACTTGTTTGTTTATTAACGTAAGATTAGATTAAGAAACTATAGTGTAGTAAGAAGATTAAGTGGAGGAAGAGGGCTGAATAGCTTGGTTTACGCGGAAGGCCAATAAAATTCCAGACAAGGAATTTGCACCATCTACGTTGGGCCACCGGCGCACGCTTGAATATCTAAGGGTGCCTCGCCTTAAGCTCCCTTTCGTGCGGGTCTTAACAGCCGGGGCAAGTAAGTAGACCTGGCGAGCCTCCGCGCCCCAGATGGAGATTCAGCCTGAAGTTAAAGTAAAGAGCAGAGAGAGGGAAGGGGAGAGAAGAGAGAGAGAGAGAGACATGGGGGGAGCCAGAGTCCCAAGAAACCAGGCCGAGAGACTAGTTCGAGAAACTGGCCCCCATCCTTTATTGTTCAGAAGGCCTTTTATACTTTTGATAAAACACGGAGATCATTGGGTAACACAAAATTATGTAGCGTTCGCAACCCAGATTCTTTCCGTATATCATTTTGTATACAAAAGGTCTCAGGTGATTTACATTATCTTTTGGCCAAGAGGCTTGTTAACACTTTTTGGCTCTCTTCCTTAATGAATGTTAATTTTGTTTCCCCTGAAGTGTTTTTTTTTTTTAATCTGCATCTCCTTAAAGCATTAAAGTTACATCTCTATAGAACAAAGGTGCAGTGGGATATAACAAAGAAGGTACTTAACTCAAAGATCTAATGTTGCTAATACCAGGTCTACTACTTGTTTTTCTATATACCAACTATATCTAAAAATAAAGGATATGAAAATTTGGCAGCAAGCATTGACCCAAAAATAAACCATTAATCAGTCCTATTCTAAAGATTTTGACTCCTCGGAAGCTCCTACATTCCTAGGATGTTTTAAGCTTCTGTGCCTCCTGCGGTCAGGAGGCCTCAAACAATCACATGCGCAGCTGCACGAGTCGTGCAGGCAGGCTAGAAAGCCATCGGAGGGGTTTTTGGATTGAAACACTCTTTCAAATGCAGAAGACTAAAGCCCTGAATTGACTTTTTCCAGAAAATGTCAGAAGAGTGGAAAAGCAGAGCACAAAAGCCGGCAGATTTTTGTTGGGGTACGTGCTTAGGAATTTGCAGAGGGGTCCCTGAAGTCTGAGCACGCCTTGTGTATGTCAGCTTCCTTCCTCATGACCTTGTACGGGCGGGATTCCTCACACTGGCTCCCAGCAGGTGCCGGAACCTGAGGATTCCTCTCCAGTGCTGACATGGATCTTGGGGTACTTCTGGAGTCTCCCCAGGGGAGTCAGTCCTCGTCTCGAGTGGGGGCATGAACGTGCGGTTTCCTCTCGAGCTGTAGCAGCAGAGTCAGCCTTCCCTTCGCGTGGATCAAGGGATCTGTGGCTTTCCCTCGAGGCTTTCCCAGGAGGCTTTCCCACGAGGATTTTCCCACAGGGCTGTCCCACGTGCCACCGTGGTGTGAGTCGATCCTCGGCTTGAAGGTCGAGGCAGTGCAGGGAAAACAGGTTTCCCCTGGAATGGACTGAGACATCTGGGGGAGTGTGGGAACGGTGGCACGAACCTGGAGTTCCTCTCCCGTTTCAAGTGGAGAGCGCCCTCCTCTTGAGATGCGACGGGAACGCTGGGAATACTTTCCCGAACACGCAGGGAAAGGATCCCTCCTCTAGAGCTATGAGGCGGAAACGGGGCTCCTCTGTATGTGGGCGGGACTCTCGTCCTTCTTCTCGAGTGGAGTCGGGTATGACGGGGAACTTCTTGAGTTGCAGCAATGGTGTGAAGGACCCTTGGGAAATTCCAGCGTTTAGGTGTGATTAGCCTCGAGGAGCCTCATCGGAAAAGGGCCTCATCTCGCCTGGAGGGGAGAACCTCCTGGATTTTCAAGAGTTGCGGCGGTGCTCTCGACTTACCACGGGGACCTCAGGGACCCGCTCTGGGGCCTCAGGAAAGGCCAGTCCCCTTGCGAGTTGCTCGGGGGCCTCACGGGGGCCTCTCGGTTTCCTCTCCCGTCGATTCTGGGGCCTAAAACCTTGTGTGGAGTCAGCGCCGGAACCTGAGAATTCCTCTCCAGTGCTGACATGGATCTTGGGGTACTTCTGGAGTCTCCCCATGGGAGTCAGTCCTTGTCTCGAGTGGGGGCATGCACGTGCGCATTCCTCCCGAGCTGTAGCAGCAGTGTCACGCTTCCTTCGCGGGGATCAAGGGATCAGGGGCTTTCCTCGAGGTTTCCCACGAGGCTTTCCCACGAGGCTTTCCACACGGCCGTCCCACGTGCACCGTGGTGTGAGTCGATCTCGGCTTGAAAGTTGAGGCCGTGCAGGGAAAACAGGTTTCCCTGGAATGGACTGACACATCTGGGGGACTCTGGGAATGTGGCACGACCCTGTAGTTCCTCTCGCCTT
>NW_017197488.1:0-8051 GCF_001704415.2 Capra hircus
GGCCTCATCTCACCTGCAGGGGAGAACCTCCTGATTTTACGAGTTGCGGCAGGTGCTCTCGACTTACGACGGGGACCTCATGGACCCGCTCTGGTAACCTCAGGAAAGGCCAGCCCCATGTGAGTTGCTAAAGTCCTGTCGCTATTCCTCTTCCCGTCGATGCCAGGCCTAAGACCTTGTGTGGAGTCGGGGCCGGAACCTGAGGATTCCTCTCCAGGGCTGACATGCATCTTGGGGTATTTCTGGAGTCTCCCCAGGGGAGTCAGTTCTCGTCTCGAGTAGGGGCATGCACGCGCTTTCCTCCCGTGCTGTAGCAGCAGTGTCACGCTTCCCGTCGCGTGGATTAAGGGATCTGTGGCTTTCCCTCGAGGCTTTCCCACGAGGCTTTCCCACAGGGTTTTCACACGTGCACCAGGTGTGAGTCGATCCTCAGCGTGAAAGTCGAAGCAGTGCAGGGAAAATGGATCCTCTGGAATTACTGAGACATCTGGGGGACTCTTGGAATGGTGGCACGACCATGTTCCTCTCGCCTTTCCTGTGCAGCGCGCCTCCTCTGAGATTGCGTCGAAACGTCGGAATTCTTTCCCGAGGAAGCAGGGAAGGATCCCTCATCTCGAGCTGGAGGGAGGAAACGGAGCTCCTCTGGCGGTTGCCCGACCCTCGTGATTCCTCTGGAGTGGAGACGGGTATGTCGGGGAACTTCTTGATTTTTAGCAAGGTGTTTTAGGACACTTTGGAAGTTCCAGAGTTAGTTGGATTACTCTCGAGACGCCGCAGAGAAAATGGCCTCATCTCGACTGGAGCAGAGAACCTCCTGGATTTTCTCGAGTTGCGGCAGGTACTCTCCACATACGACCGGTGACCTCAGGGAACAGTGGTAGCAGATGTGTCACGCTTCCCGTCGCGGGGATCAAGGGATCTGTGGCTTTCCCTCGAGCTTTCTCACAGGGCTGTCCCACATGCCACATGGTGTGAGTGGATCCTCGGCGTGAAAGTCGAGGCAGTGCTGGGAAAACGGGTTCCTCTGAAATGGACTGAGACATCTGGGGGACTCTTGAAATGGTTGCACGACCCTGGAGTTCCTCTTGCCTTTCCTATTGAGAACCCTTGCCTTGAGATGCCATGGGAACGCCCGAAAAATCTTCCTGACTAAGCAGGATAGGATCCTTCATCTCGGAAACGGGTTCCTCTGATGTGGGCGGGACCCTTGTGCTTCCTCTCGTGTGGAGACGGGTATGTCGGGGAACTTCTTGAGTTGCCAGCAAGGACCCTTTTTAATTTCCAGAGGTTAGGTGTGATTGAGCCTCCAGACACCTCAGAGGAAATGGGCCTCATCCCGCCTGGAGGGGAGAACCTCCTGGATTTTACCAGTTGCGGCAGGTGCTCTCGAGTTACGACGGGTCCTCAGGGACCCGCTCTGGTGGCCTCAGGAAAGGCCAGTCCCCATGCGAGTTACCAGGGGGCCTTAGGGATTCCTCTCCATCGATGCGGTGCCTAAGACCTTGTGTGGAGTCCGGGGCCAGACCCTGAGGATGCCTCTCCAGTGCTGACATGGAATCTTTCCGTACTTCTGGAGTCTCACCAGGGAGTCAGTCCTCATCTCGTGTGGGGCATGCACCTGCGCTTTCCTCCGAGCTGCAGCAGCAGTGTCACGCTTGCCTTACGTGTGGATCAAGGATCTGTCGCTTTCCTCGAGCTTTCCCACGAGGCTTTCCCAACAGGGCTGTCCCACGTGCCACGGTGGTGTGAGTCGATCCTCGGCTTGAAAGTCGAGCAGTGCAGGGAAAACAGTTTCTTCTGGAATGGACTGAGACATCTGGGGGACTCTGGAATGTGGCACGACCCTGGAGTTCCTCTCGCCTTTCCTGTGGAGAGCGCCTCCTCTTGAGATGCGACGGGAAGGCAGGGAATTCTTCCGCGGCACAGGGAAAGGATCCCTCTTCTCGAGCTATGAGGCGGAAACGGGGCTCCTCTGGATATGGGCGGGAACTCGTCCTTCCTCTCGAGTGGAGACGGTATGTCGGAGACTTCTTGAGTTGCAGCAAGGGTGTGAAGGACCCTTTGGAAGTTCCAGAGGTTAGGTGTGATTAGTCTCGAGACGCCTCAGCGGAAATGGGCCTCATCTCGCCTGGAATGGAGAGGCCTCCTGGATATTCCGAGTTGCGGCAGGTGCTCTCGACTTACGACGGGGACCTCAGGGCCCTGCTCTGGTGGCCTCAGGAAAGGCCAGTTATCCATGTGTGTTGCTCGGGGCCTCTTGAGATTCCTCTCCCGTCGATGCTGGGCCTAAGACCTTGTGTGGAGACGGGCCGGAAGCTGAGGATTCCTCTCCAGTGCTGACATGGATCTTGGGTACTTCTCGAGTCTCCCCAGGGGTGTCAGTCTTCGTCTCGAGTGGGCCATGCACGTGCGCTTTCCTCCCGAGCTGTAGCAGCAGTGTCCAGCTTCCCTTCGCGTGGATCAAGGGATCTGTGGCTTTTCCTCGAGGCTTTCCCAAGGCTTTCCCACAGGGCTGTCCCACGTGCCACTGTGGTGTGAGTCGATCCTCGGCTTGAAAGTCAAGGCAGTGCAGGGTATACAGGTTTCCCTGGAATGGACTGAGACATCTGGGGTACTCAGGGAACGGTGGCACGACCCTGGAGTTCCTCTCGCTTTCCTGTGGAGAGCGCCTCCCTTGAGATGCGACCTGAACGTCGGGAATTCTTTCCCGAGCATCCAGGAAAGGATCCTCCTCTCGAGCTAGGAGGCGGAAACGGGGCTCCTCTGGATGTGGGGCGGGACTCTCGTGCTTCCTCTCGAGTGGAGACGAGTATGTCGGCGAACTTCTTGAGTTGCAGCAAGGGTGTGAAGGACCCTTTATATGTTCCAGAGGTTAGGTGTGATTAGCCTGAGACGCCTCAGCGGAAATGGGGCCTCATCTCGCCTGGAGGGGAGAACCTCCTGGATTTTCTCGAGTTGCGGCAGGTGCTCTCGACTTACGACTGGGACCTCAGGGACCCGCTCTGGTGGCCTCAGGAAAGGCCAGTCCCCATGCGAGTTGTTCGGGGCCTCCGGGATTCCTCTCCCGTCGATGCTGGGCCTAAGATCTTGTGTGGAGTCAGTGACGGAACCTGAGGATTCCTCTCCAGTGCCGACATGGATCTTGGGGTACTTTTGGAGTCTCACCAGGGCAGTCAGTCCTCGTCTCGAGTGGGGTCCTGCTCGTGCGCTTCCTCCCGAGCTGTAGCAGCACTGTCGCGCTTCCCTTAGCGTGGATCAAGGTATCTGTGTCTTTCCCTCGAGGCTTTCCCACGAGGCTTTCCCACAGGGCTGTCCCACGTGCCACGGTGGTGTGAGTTGATCCTCGGCTTGAAAGTCGATGCAGTTCAGGGAAAACAGTTTTCCCTGGAATGGACTGAGACATTCAGGGGACTCTGGGAATGGTGGCACGACCCTGGAGTTCCTCGCGCCTTTCCTGTGGAGAGCGCCTCCTCTTGAGATGCAACGGGAACGCAGGGAATTCTTTCCCGACCACGCAGGGAAAGGATCCCTCCTCTCGAGCTAGGAGCGGAAACGGGGCTCCTCTGGATGTGGGCGGGACTCTCGTGCTTCCTCTCGAGTGGAGACGGCTATGTCGGAGAACTTCTTGAGTTGCAGCAAGGGTGTGAAGGACCCTTTGGAAGTTCCAGATGTTAGATATGATTAGCCTCGAGACGCCTAGCGGAAATGGGCCTCATCTCGCCTGCAGGGGAGAACCTCCTGGATGTTCTCGAGTTGCGGCAGGTGCTCTCGACTTACGACGGGGCCCTCAGGGCCCCGCTCTGGTGGCCTCAGGAAAGGCCAGTTCCCTTGCGAGTTGCTCGGGGGCCTCTCGGGATTCCTCTCCCGTCGATGCCGGGGCCTAAGACCTTGTGTGGAATCGGTGCCGAAACCTGAGGATTCGTCTCCAGTGCTGACATGGATCTTGGCGTACTTCTGGAGTCTCCCCAGGGGAGTCAGTCGTCGTCTCGAGTGGGGGCATGCACGTGTGCTTTACTCCCGAGTTGTGCCAGCAGTGTCACGCTTCCCTTCTCGTGGATCAAGGGACCTGTGGCTTTCCCTGGAGGCTTTCCCACGAGGCTTTACAGGCTTTCCCACAGGGCTGTCCCACGTGCCAACGTGGTGTGAGTTGATCCTCGGCTTGAAAATCGACGCAGTGCAGGGAAAACAGGTTTCCGAGAAATGGACTGAGACATCTGGGGGACTCTGGGAATGGTGGCACGACCCTGGAGTTCCTCTCGCCTTTCCTGAGGAGAGCGCCTCCTCTTGAGATGTGACGGGAACATCGGGTATTCTATCCCGAACACGCAGGGCAAAGGATCCCTCCTCTAGAGCAAGGAGGCGGAAACGGGGCTCCTCTGGTTGTGGGCGGGATTCTCGTGCTTCCTCTCGAGTGGAGACGGGTATGTCGGGGAACTTCTTGAGTTGCAGCAAGGGTGTGAAGGACCCTTTGAAGTTCCAGAGGTAAGGTGTGATTAGCCTCGAGATACCTCAGCGGTAATGGGACTCAGCTCGCCTGGAGGGGAGAACCTCCTGGATATTCTCGAGTTGCGGCAGGTTGCTCTCGACTTACGACGGGGACCTCAGGGACCCACTCTGGTGGCCTCAGGAAAGGCCAGTCCCCATGCGAGTTTCTCTGTGGCCTCACGGGATTCCTCTCCCGTAGATGCCAGGGCCTAAGACCTTGTGTGGTGTCGGTGCCGGAAGCTGAGGATTCCTCTCCAGTGCTGACATGGATCTTGGGGTACTTCTCGAGTCTCCCCAGGGGTGTCAGTCTTCGTCTCGAGTGGGGCCATGCACGTGCACTTTCCTCCCGAGCTGTAGCAGCAGTGTCCCGCTTGCCTTAGCGTGGATCAAGGGATCTGTGGCTTTCCCTCGAGGCTTTCCCACGAGGCTTTCCCACAGGGCTGTCCCACGTGCCACTGTGGTGTGAGTCGATCCTCGGCTTGAAAGTCAAGGCAGTGCAGGGAATACAGGTTTCCCTGGAATGGACTGAGACATCTGGGGTACTCAGGGAACGGTGGCACGACCCTGGAGTTCCTCTCGCCTTTCCTGTGGAGAGCGCCTCCCCTTGAGATGCGACCTGAACGTCGGGAATTCTTTCCCGAGCATCCAGGGAAAGGATCCCTCCTCTCGAGCTAGGAGGCGGAAACGGGGCTCCTCTGGATGTGGGCGGGGACTCTCGTGCTTCCTCTCGAGTGGAGACCAGTATGTCGGGGAACTTCTTGAGTTGCAGCAAGGGTGTGAAGGACCCTTTATAAGTTCCGGAGGTTAGGTGTGATTAGCCTTGAGACGCCTCAGCGGAAATGGGCCTCATCTTGCCTGGAGGGAGAACCTCCTGGATATTCTCGAGTTGCGGCAGGTGCTCTCGACTTACGACGGGGACCTCAGGGACCCACTCTGGTGGCCTCAGGAAAGGCCAGTCCCCATGCGAGTTTCTCTGTGGCCTCACGGGATTCCTCTCCCGTAGATGCCAGGGCCTAAGACCTTGTGTGGTGTCGGTGCCGGAAGCTGAGGATTCCTCTCCAGTGCTGACATGGATCTTGGGGTACTTCTCGAGTCTCCCCAGGGGTGTCAGTCTTCGTCTCGAGTGGGGCCATGCACGTGCACTTTCCTCCCGAGCTGTAGCAGCAGTGTCCCGCTTCCCTTCGCGTGGATCAAGGGATCTGTGGCTTTCCCACGAGGCTTTCCCACAGGGCTGTCCCACGTGCCACTGTGGTGTGAGTCGATCCTCGGCTTGAAAGTCAAGGCAGTGCAGGGTATACAGGTTTCCCTGGAATGGACTGAGACATCTGGGGTACTCAGGGAACGGTGGCACGACCCTGGAGTTCCTCTCGCCTTTCCTGTGGAGAGCGCCTCCCCTTGAGATGCGACCTGAACGTCGGGAATTCTTCCCGAGCATCCAGGGAAAGGATCCCTCCTCTCGAGCTAGGAGGCGGAAACGGGGCCTCCTCTGGATGTGGGCGGGACTCTCGTGCTTCCTCTCGAGTGGAGACGAGTATGTCGGCGAACTTCTTGAGTTGCAGCAAGGGTGTGAAGGACCCTTTATATGTTCCAGAGGTTAGGTGTGATTAGCCTTGAGACGCCTCAGCGGAAATGGGCCTCATCTCGCCTGGAGGGGAGAACCTCCTGGATTTTCTCGAGTTGCGGCAGGTGCTCTCGACTTACGACTGGGACCTCAGGGACCCGCTCTGGTGGCCTCAGGAAAGGCCAGTCCCCATGCGAGTTGTTCCGGGGGCCTCTCGGGATTCCTCTCCCGTCGATGCTGGGGCCTAAGATCTTGTGTGGAGTCAGTGACGGAACCTGAGGATTCCTCTCCAGTGCCGACATGGATCTTGGGGTACTTTTTGGAGTCTCACCAGGGCAGTCAGTCCTCGTCTCGAGTGGGGTCCTGCTCGTGCGCTTTCCTCCCGAGCTGTAGCAGCACTGTCGCGCTTCCCTTAGCGTGGATCAAGGTATCTGTGTCTTTCCCTCGAGGCTTTCCCACGAGGCTTTCCCACAGGGCTGTCCCACGTGCCACGGTGGTGTGAGTTGATCCTCGGCTTGAAAGTCGATGCAGTTCAGGGAAAACAGTTTTCCCTGGAAATGGACTGAGACATTCAGGGGACTCTGGGAATGGTGGCACGACCCTGGAGTTCCTCTCGCCTTTCCTGTGGAGAGCGCCTCCTCTTGAGATGCAACGGGAACGCAGGGAATTCTTTCCCGACCACGCAGGGAAAGGATCCCTCCTCTCGAGCTAGGAGGCGGAAACGGGGCTCCTCTGGATGTGGGCGGGACTCTCGTGCTTCCTCTCGAGTGGAGACGGCTATGTCGGAGAACTTCTTGAGTTGCAGCAAGGGTGTGAAGGACCCTTTGGAAGTTCCAGATGTTAGATATGATTAGCCTCGAGACGCCTAGGCGGAAATGGGCCTCATCTCGCCTGCAGGGGAGAACCTCCTGGATGTTCTCGAGTTGCGGCAGGGTGCTCTCGACTTACGACGGGGCCCTCAGGGCCCCGCTCTGGTGGCCTCAGGAAAGGCCAGTTCCCTTTGCGAGTTGCTCGGGGCCTCTCGGGATTCCTCTCCCCGTCGATGCCGGGGCCTAAGACCTTGGTGTGGAATCGGTGCCGAAACCTGAGGATTCGTCTCCAGTGGCTGACATGGATCTTGGCGTACTTCTGGAGTCTCCCCAGGGGAGTCAGTCGTCGTCTCGAGTGGGGCATGCACGTGTGCTTTACTCCCGAGTTGTGCCAGCAGTGTCACGCTTCCCTTCTCGTGGATCAAGGGACCTGTGGCTTTCCCTGGAGGCTTTCCACGAGGCTTTACCAAGAGGCTTTCCCACAGGGCTGTCCCACGTGCCAACGTGGTGTGAGTTGATCCTCGGCTTGAAAATCGACGCAGTGCAGGGAAAACAGGTTTCCGAGAAATGGACTGAGACATCTGGGGGACTCTGGGAATGGTGGCACGACCCTGGAGTTCCTCTCGCCTTTCCTGAGGAGAGCGCCTCCTCTTGAGATGTGACGGGAACATCGGGTATTCTATCCCGAACACGCAGGGAAAGGATCCCTCCTCTAGAGCAAGGAGGCGGAAACGGGGCTCCTCTGGTTGTGGGCGGATTCTCGTGCTTCCTCTCGAGTGGAGACGGGTATGTCGGGGAACTTCTTGAGTTGCAGCAAGGGTGTGAAGGACCCTTTGGAAGTTCCAGAGGTAAGGTGTGATTAGCTCGAGATACCTCAGCGGTAATGGGACTCAGCTCGCCTGGAGGGGAGAACCTCCTGGATATTCTCGAGTTGCGGCAGGTGCTCTCGACTTACGACGGGACCTCAGGGACCCACTCTGGTGGCCTCAGGAAAGGCCAGTCCCCATGCGAGTTTCTCTGTGGCCTCACGGGATTCCTCTCCCGTAGATGCCAGGGCCTAAGACCTTGTGTGGTGTCGGTGCCGGAAGCTGAGGATTCCTCTCCAGTGCTGACATGGATCTTGGGTACTTCTCGAGTCTCCCCAGGGGTGTCAGTCTTCGTCTCGAGTGGGGCCATGCACGTGCACTTTCCTCCCG
>NW_017197489.1:0-8050 GCF_001704415.2 Capra hircus
ATGTCAGACTGGAGAGGAATCCTCAGGTTCCGGCACCCGACTCTCACAAGAACTTAGGCCCGGCATCAACGGGAGAGGAATCCGAGAGGCCCCGGAGCAACTCTCATGGGGACTGGCCTTTCCTGAGGCCACCAGAGCGGGTCCCTGAGGTCTCCGTCGTAAGTCGAGAGCACCTGCCGCAACTCGAGAAAATCCAGGAGGTTGTCCTCTCCAGGCGAGATGAGGCCCATTTCCGCTGAGGCGACTCGAGGCTAATCACACCTAACCTCTGGAACTTCAAAGGGTCCTTCACAGCCTTGCTGCATCTCAAGAAGTTCCCCGACATACCCGTCACCACTCAAGAGGAAGCACGAGAGTCCCGCCCACATACAGAGGGCCCCCGTTTCCGCCTCCTAGCTCGAGAGGAGGGATCCTTTCCTTTCGTGGTCGGCAAAGAATTCCCGGCGTTCCCGTCGCATCTCAAGAGGAGGCGCTCTCCACAAAAAGGCGAGAGGAACTCCAGGGTCGTGCCACCATTCCCAGAGTCCCCAAGATGTCTCAGTCCATTCCAGGGAAACCTGTTTTCCCTGCACTGCCTCGACTTTCAAACCGAGGATCGACTGACACCACGGTGGCACGTGGGACATCACTGGGGAAAGCCTCGTTGGAAACCCTGCTGGGAAAGCCTCGTGGGAAAGCCTTGTTGGAAAGCATCGTGGGAAAGCCTCGAGGGAAAGCCACTGATACCTTGATCCACACGACTGGAGCATGACACTGCTGCTACAGCTAGGGAGGAAAGCGCAGGTGCATGTCCCCACTCGAGACGAGGACTAACTCCCCTGGGAAGACTCCAGAAGTACCCCAAGATCCATGTCAGCACTGCACAGGAATCCTCAGATTCCGGCACCGACTCCACACAAGGTCTTAGGCCCCGACATCGACGGGAGAGGAATCCCGAGAGGCCCCGAGCAACTCGCATGGGGACTGGCCTTTTCTGAGGCCCCCAGAGCGGGTCCTTGAGGTCCCCGTCGTAAGTCGAGAGCAACTGCCCTATCTCGAGAAAATCCAGGAGGTTCTCCCCTCCAGGCGAGATGAGGCCCATTTCTGCTGAGGCGTCTCGAGGCTAATCACACCTAATCTCTGGAACTTCCAAACGGTGCTTCACACCCTGGCTGCAACTCAAGATGTTCCCCGACATACCGTCTCCATTCGAGAGGAAGCACGAGAGTCCCGCCCACATCCAGAGGAGCCCCGTTTCTGCCTACTAGCTCTAGAGGAGGGATCCTTTCCCTGCGTCATCGGGAAAGAAATCCCGGCGTTCCCGTCGCATCTCAAGAGGAGGCGCTCTCCACAGGAAAGGCGAGAGGAACTCCAGGGTCGTGCCACCTTTCCCAGAGTCCCCAGATGTCTCAGTCCATTCCAGGGAAACCTGTTTTCCCTGCACTGCTTCGACATTCAAGCCGAGGATCGACTCACACCAGGGTGGCACGTCGGAGAGCCCTGTGGGAAAGCCTCGTGGGAAAGCGTGGGAAAGCCTCATGGGAAAGCCTCGAGGGAAAGCCACAGATGCTTTGATCCACGCAGGGAAGTGTGACTCTGCTGCTACAGCTCCGGAGGAAAGCGCACGTGCATGACCCCACTCGAGACGAGGACTGACTCCCCTGGGGAGACTCCAGAAGTATCCCAACATCCATGTCAGCACTGCAGAGGAATCCTCAGGTCCCGCCTCCGATACCACACAAGGACTTAGGCCCCGGCATCGACGGGAGAGGAATCCCGAGAGGCCCCGGAGCAACTCCATGGGGACTGGCCTTTCCTGTGTCCACCAGAGCGGGTCCCTGAGGTCTCCATCGTAAGTCGAGAGCACCTGCCGCAACTCGAGAAAATCCAGGAGGTTTTCCCCTCCAAGCGAGATGAGGCCCTTGTCCGCTGAGGAGTCTCGAAGCTAATCACACCTAACCTCTGGAACTTCCAAACGGTTATTCACACCCTTGCTGCAACTAAAGAAGTTTCCCGACATACCCGTCTCCACTTGAGAGGAAGCACGAGAGTCCCGCTCACATCCAGAAGAGCCCCGTTTCCGCGCCTCCAAGCTCGAGAGGAGGGATCCTTTCCCTGCGTGGTCAGGAAAGAATTCCCGGGTTCCCATAGCATTTCAAGAGGAGCGCTCTCCACAAAAGGCGAGAGGAAATCCAGGGTCGTGCCACCATTCCCAGAGTCCCCAGATGTCTCAGTCAATTCCAGGGAAACCTGTTTTCCCTGCACTTCCTCCACTTTCAAGCCGAGGATCGACTCACACCACGGTGGCACGTGGGACAGCCCTGTGGGAAAGCCTCGTGGGAAAGCCGCGGGAAAGCCTCGAAGGAAATCCACAAATGCCGTGATCCATGCAAAAGGGAAGCGCAACACTGCTGCTACAGCTGGGGAGGAAAGCGCACGTGCATGCCCCACTCGAGGCGAGGACTGACTCCCCTGGGGAGACTCCAAAAGTACCCCAAGATCCATGTCAGCACTGGAGAGGAATCCTCAGGTTCCGGCACCGACTCCACACAAGGTCTTATGCACCGGCATCGAGGAGAGAGGAATCCCGAGAGGCCCCCGAGCAATTCGCTTGGGGACTGGCCTTTCGTGAGGCCACCAGAGTGGGTCCCTGAGGTACCGTCGTAAGTCGAGAGCACCTGCCACAAGTCAATAAAATCCAGGAGTTTCTCCCCTCCAGGCGAGATGAGGCCCATTTCTGCTGAGGTGTTTAGAGGCTAATCACACCTAACCTCTGAAAATTCCAAACGGTCGTTCACACCCTTGCTGCAACTCAAGAAGTTCCCCGACATACCCGTCTCCACTCGAGAGGAAGCACGAGAGACCCGCCCACATCCAGAGGAGTCCCGTTTCCGCCTCCTAGCTCGAGAGGAGGGATCCTTTCCCTGCAGGGTAGGGAACGAATTTCCGGCGTTCCCGTTGCATCTCTAGAGGAGGCACTCTCCACAGGAAAGGCGAGAGGAACTCCAGGGTCGTTCGCCCATTCCCAGAGTCCCCCAGATTTCTCAGTCCATTCCAGGGAAACCTGTTTTCCCTGCACTGCCTCGACTTTCAAGCCGAGGATCGACTCACACCACGGTGGCACGTGGGACAGCCCTGTGGGAAAGCATCGTGGAAAAGCCTCCTGGGAAAGCCTCGAGGCAAAGCCACAGATCCCTTGATCCACGCGAAGGGAAGCGTGACACTGCTGCTACAGCTCGGGAGGAAAGCGCACGTGCATGCCACCACTTAGAGGAGGACTGACTCCCTGGGTAGACTTCAGAAGTACCCCAAGATCCATGTCAGCAATGGAGAGTGATTCTCAGGTTTTGCCACAGACTCCACATAAGATCTTAGGCCCGGCTTCGACGGGAGAGGAAACCCAAGATGCCCCGAGCAACTCGCATGGGGACTGGCCTTTCGTGAGGCCACCAGAGCGGGTCCCTGAGGTCCCAGTCGTAAGTCGAGAGCACCTGCCGCAACTCGAGATAATCCACGAGTTTCTCCCCTCCAGGCGAGGTGAGCCCCATTTCGCTGAGGCGTCTCGAGGCTAATCACACCTAACCTCTGGAACTTCCAAATGGTCCTTCACACCCTTGCTGCAACTCAAGAAGTACCCGACATACCCGTCTCCACTCGAGAGGAAGCACGTGAGTCCCGCCCACATCCAGAGGAGCCCCGTTTCAGCCCCCTAGCTCTAGAGGAGGGATCCTTTCCCTGCGTGGTCGGGAAAGAATTCCCGGCGTTCTCGTCGCATCTCAAGAGGAGGCGCTCTCCACAGGAAAGGCGAGAGGAACTCCAGGGTCGTGCCACCATTCCAGAGTCCCCCAGATGTCTCAGTACATTCCAGGGAAACCTATTTTCCCTGCACTACCTCGACTCTCAAGCCGAGGATCGACTCAGAACACCGTGGCACGTGGGACAGCCCTGTGGGAAAGCCTCGTGGGAAAGCCTCATGGGAAAGCCTCGAGGGAAAGCCACAGATCACTGAATTCACTCGACGGGAAGCCTGACACTGCTGGTAAAGATCGGGAGGAAAGCGCACGTGCAAGCCCCCACTCGAGACGAGGAATGACTCCCCTGGGGAAACTCCAGAAGTACCCCAATTTCCATGTCAGCACTGGAGAGGAATCCTCAGGTTCCGGCACGGACTCCACACAAGATCTTAGGCCCCGGCATCGACGGGAGAGGAATCCCGAGAGCCCCCATGCAACTCGCTTGGGACTGTCCTTTCCTAAGGCCACCAGAGCAGGTCCCTGAGGTCTCCGTCGTAAGTCGACAGCACCTGCCGCAACTCGAGAAAATCCAGGAGATTCTCCCCGCCAGGCGAGATGAGGCCCATTTCCGCTGAGGCGTCTCGATGTTAATCACACCTAACCTCTGGAACTTCCAAAGGGTCCTTCACACCCTTGCTGCACCTCAAGAAGTTCCCCGACATACCCGTCTCCACTCGAGAGGAAGTACGAGTGTCCCGCCTCATCCAGAGGAGCCCCATTTACGCCTACTAGCGCGAGAGAAGGGACCCTTTCCTTGCGTGTTCGGTAAAAAATTCTCGGTGTTCCCGTCGCAACTCAAGAGGAGGCGCTCTCCACAGGAAAGGCGAGAGGAACTCCAGGGTCGTGCCACCATTCCCAGAGACCCCCAGATGTCTCAGTCCATTCCAGGGAAACCTGTTTTCCCTGCACTGCTTCGACTTTCATGCCGAGGAACGACTCACACCACGGTGGCACGTGGTACAAACCTGTGGGAAGCCTCGTGGGAAAGCCTCGAGGGATAGCCACAGATCCCTTGATCCACGGGAAGGGAAGCGTGAATCTGCTGCTTCAGCTCGGGAGGAAAGCGCACATGCATGCCCCCACTCGAGACGACGAAAGACTCCCCTGTGGAGACTCCAGAAGTAGCCCAAGATCCATGTCAGCACTGGAGAAGAATCCTCAGGTTCCGGCACCGACTCCACACAAGGTCTTAGGCCCCGGCATCGACGGTAGAGGAATCCCGAGAGGCCCCGAGCAACTCGCATGCGGACTGGCCTTTCCTGAGGCCACCAGAGCGGGTCCCTGAGGTCCCCGTCGTAAGTCGAGAGCACCTGCCGCAACTCGAGAAAATCCAGGAGGTTTTCCCCTCCAGGCGAGATGAGGCCCATTTCCGCAGAGGCGTCTCGAGGCTAATCACACCTATCCTCTGGAACTTCCAAAGGGTCATTCACACCCTTGCTGCAACTCAAGAAGTTCCCCGACATACCCGTCTCCACTTGAGAGGAAGCACGAGAGTCCCGCTCACATCCAGAGGAGCCCCGTTTCCGCCTCCTAGCTCGAGAGGAGGGATCCTTTCCTTGCGTGTTCGAGAAAGATTTCCCGGCGTTCCCGACGCCTCTCAAGAGGTGGCGCTCTCCAGAGGAAAGGCGAGAGGAGCTCCATGGTCGTGCCACCAATCCCAGAGTCCCCAGATGTCTCAGTCCATTCCAGGGAGACCTGTTTTCCCTGCACTGCCTCGACTTTCAAGCCGAGGATCGACTAACACCACGGTGGCACGTGGGACAGCCCTGTGGGAAATCCTCGTGGGAAAGCCTTGTTGGAAAGCATCGTGGAAAAGCCTCGAGGGAAAGCCACTGATACCTTGATCCATGCGACTGGAGCATGACACTGCTGCTACAGCTAGGGAGGAAAAGCGCAGGTGCATGCCCCACTCGAGACGAGGACTGACTCCCTGGGGAGACGCCAGAAGTACCCCAAAATCCATGTCAGAACTGCACAGGAAACCTCAGATTCCGGAACAGACTCCACACAAGGTGTTAGGCCCCGGCATCGACGGGAGAGGAATCCCGAGAGGCCCCGAGCAACTCGCATGGGGTCTGGCCTTTCCTGAGGCCATCAGAGCGGGTCCCTGAGGTCCCCTTGTAAGTCGAGAGCAACTGCCTCAACTCGAGAAAATCCAGGAGGTTCTCCCCTCCAGGCGAGATGAGGCCCATTTCCGCAGAGGCGTCTCGAGGCTAATCACACGTAACCTCTGGAACTTCCAAAGGGTCTTTCACACCCTTGCTGCAACTCAAGAAGTTCCCCGACATACCCGTCTCCACTCGAGAGGAAGCACGAGAGTCCCGCCACTTCCCGAGGAGCCCGTTTCCGCCTCCTAGCTCGAGAGGAGGGATCCTTCCCCTGCGATGTCGGGAAAGAATTCCCGGCGTTCCCCGTCGCATCTCAAGAGGAAGCGCTCTCCACAGGAAATGCGAGAGGAATTCCAGGGTCGTGCCACATTCCCAGAGTCCCCCAGATGTCTCAGTCCATTCCAGGGAAAACTGTTTCCCTGCACACCCTCGACCTTCAAGCCGAGGATTGACTCACACCACGGTGGCACGTGGGACAGCCCTGTGGGAAAGCCTCATGGGAAAGCCTCGTGAGAAATCCTCGTGGGAAAGCCTCGAGGGAAAGCCACAGATCCCTTGATCCACGCGAAAGGAAGCGTGACACTGCTGCTACAGCTCGGGAGGAAATCGCACGTGCATGCCCCCACTCGGAACGAGGACTGACTCTCCTGGGACTCCAGAAGTACCGAAGGTCCATGTCAGCACTGGAGAGGAATCCTCAGCTTCCGGCACCAACTCCATACAAGGTCTTAGGCCCCGGCATCGACGGGAGAGAAATCCCGAAAGGCTCCCGAGCAACTCGCATGGGACTGGCCTTTCCTGAGGCCACCAGAGGGTGTCCCTGTGGTCCCGTCGTAAGTCGAGAGCACCTGCCGCAACTCGAGAAAAATCCAGGAGGTTGTCCCCCCAGGCGAGATGAGGCCCATTTCCGCTGAGGCGACTGGAAGCTAATCACACGTAACTCTGGAACTTCCAAAGGGTCCTTCACAGCCTTGCTGCAACTCAAGAAGTTCCCCGACATACCCGTCTCCACTCAAGAGGAAGCACGAGAGTCCCGCCCACATACAGAGGGGCCCCGTTTCTGCCTCCTAGCTCGAGAGGAGGGATCCTTTCCTTTCGTGGTCGGCAAAGAATTCCGGCGTTCCCGTCGCATCTCAGGAGGAGGCGCTCTCCACAGGAAAGGCGAGAGGAACTCCAGGGTCCTGCCACCATTCCCAGAGTCCCCAAGATGTCTCAGTGCATTCCAGGGAAACCTGTTTTTCCCTGCACTGGCCTCGACATTCAAGCCGTGGATCGACTCACATCACGGGTGGCACGTGGGACAACATGTGGGAAAGCAAACCCTCGTGTGAAAGCCTCCAGGGAAAGCCATAGATCCCTTGATCCACGCGAAGGGAAGCGTGACACTGCTGCTACAGCTGGGGAGGAAAGCGCACGTACATGCCCCCACTCGAGACGGGACTGACTCCCCTGGGGAGACTCCAGAATTTCCACTAAAATCCATGTCTGCACTGGAGAGGAAACCTCAGGTTCCAGCACCGACTCCACACAAGGTCTTATGCCCCGGCATCGAAGGGAGAGGAATCCCGAGAGAACCCCCGAGAACTCGCAAGGGGACTGGCCTTTCCTGATGCCACCAGAGCGGGTCCCTGAGTTCCCCCCGTCGTCAATCGAGAGCACCTGTCACAACTTGAGAAAATCCTGGAGGTTCTACCCTCCAGGCCAGATGAGGCCCGTTTTCCGCTGAGGCGTCTTGAGGCTAATACACCTGGCCTCTGGAATTCTACGGGTCCTTCACACACTTGCTGCAACTCAAGAAGTTCCCCGACATACCCTCTCCTCAAGAGGAAGAACGAGAGTCCGCGCCCACATCCAGAGGAGCCCCGTTTCCGCCTCATAGCTTGAGAGCAGGGATCCCTTCAAATGCGTGGTCAGGAAAGAATTCCCCGCTGCGTTACCGTTGCATCTCAAGAGGAGGCGCTCTCCACAGGAAAGGCGAGAGGAACTCCAGGGTCGTGCCACCCATTCCCAGAGTCCCCCAGATGTCTCCGTCCATTCCAGGGAAACCTGTTTTTCCCTTCACTGCCTCGACTTTCAAAGCTGAGCATCGACTCACACCACCGTGACACGTGGGAGAGCCCTGTGGGAAAAGCCTCCTGGGAAGCCTCGTGGGAAAGCCTCGAGGAAAGC
>NW_017197490.1:0-8050 GCF_001704415.2 Capra hircus
AACGCTGGCATGTCCCACTCGAGACGAGGACTGACTCTCTCTGGGGAAGACTCCAGAAGTACCCAAGATCCATCAGCACTGGAGAGGAATCCTCAGGTTCCGGGCACCGACTTCCACAAAGGTCTTAGGCCCCGGCATCGACGGAGAGGAATCCCGAGAGGCCCCGAGCAACTCACATGGGACTGGCCTTTCCTGAGGCCACCAGAGCGGGTCCCTGAGGTCCCGTCGTAAGTCGAGAGCACCTGCGCAACTCAGAAAATCCAGGAGGTTCCACCCTCCAGGCGAGATGAGGCCCATTTCGCTGAGGCGTCTCGAGGCTAATCACACCTACCTCTGGAACTTCCAAAGTTTCCACCCTGCTGCAACTCAAGAAGTTCCCCGACATACCCGTCTCCACTCGAGAGGAAACACCAGAGTCCCGCCCACATCCAGAGGAGCCCCGTTTCCGCCTCTAGCTTGAGAGGAGGGATCCTTTCCCTGCGTGGTCGGGAAAGAATTCCCGGCGTTCCCGTCGCATCTCAAGAGGAGGCGCTCTCACAGGAAAGGCGAGAGGAACTCCAGGGTCGTGCCACCATTCCCAGAGTCCCCCAGATGTCTCAGTCCATTCCAGGGAAACCTGTTTTCCCTGCACTGCCTCGACTTTCAAGCCGAGGATCAACTCACACACGGTGGCACGTGGGAGTGGGAAAGCCTCGTGGGAAAGCCTGGTGGGAAAGCCTCGAGGGAAAGCCACAGATCCTTGATATACGCGAAGGGAAGCGTGACACTGCTGCTACAGCTCGGGAGGAAAGCGCACGTGCATGCCCCACTCGAGACGAGGACTGACTCCCCTGGGGAGACTCCAGAAGTACCCAAGATCCATGTCAGCACTGGAGAGGAATCCTCAGGTTCCGGCACCGACTCCACACAAGATCTTAGGCCCGGCATCGAGGGTAGAGGAATCCCGAGAGGCCCCGAGCAACTTGCATGGGGACTGGCCTTTCCTGAGGCCACCAGAGCGGGTCCCTGAGGTCCCCGTCGTAAGTCGAAAGCACCTGCCGCAACTCGAGAAAATCCAGGAGGTTCTCCCCTCCAGGCGAGATGAGGCCCATTTCCGCTGAGGCGTCTCGAGGCTAATCACACCTAACCTCTGGAACTTCCAAAGGGTCCTTCACACCCTTGCTGCAACTCAAGAAGTTCCCCGACATACCCGTCTCCACTCGAGAGGAAGCACGAGAGTCCCGCCCACATCCAGAGGAGCCCCGTTTCCGCCTCCTAGCTCGAGAGGAGGGATCCTTTCCCTGCGTGGTCGGGAAAGAATTCCCGGCGTTCCCGGCGCATCTCAAGAGGAGGCGCTCTCCACAGGAAAGGCAAGAGGAACTCGAGGGTCGTGCCACCATTCCCAGAGTCCGCCAGAAAATTCCTGTCGGGAATTTTATTGGCCTTCGCGTAAACCTAGCTATTCAGCCTTTTTCCTCCAGTTAATCTTCTTACTACCCTATAATTTCTTAATCTCATTTACATTAATAATACACAAGACTTTCCATTCAACGCCGTCCATCCATCGAATTCCCTGGATCCAGCGGGGCTGGACCCCGGCACACTGAGATATCTGGGGACTCTTGGAATGATGGCACGACACTGGAGTTTCTCTCGCCTTTCCTGTGGAGAGCGCCTCCTCTTGAGATGCGACGGGAACACCGGAATTCTTTCCGGAACATACAGGGAAAGGATACCTGACCGCGAGGTACGAGGCGGAAACGGGGCTCCTCTGGATGTGGGCGGGACTCTCGTGCTTCCTCTCGAGTGGAGTCAGGTATGTTGGGGAACTTCTTGAGTTGTAGCAAGGGTGTGAAGGACCCTTTGGAAGTTCCAGGGGTTAGGTGTGATTAGCCTCGAGACGCCTGAGCGGAAATGGGCCTCATCTCGCCTGGAGGGGAGAACCTCCTGGATTTTCTCGAGTTTCGGCAGGTGCTCTTGACTTACGACGGGGACCTCAGGGACCCGCTCTGGTGGCCTCAGGAAAGGCCCAGTCCCCATGCGAGTTGCTCGGGGGCCTCTCGGGATTCCTCTCCCTTCGACGCCTGGGCCTAAGACCTTGTGTGGAGTCGGTGCCGGAACCTGAGGATTCCTCTCCAGTGCTGACATGCATCTTACGGTACTTCTGGAGTCTCCCCAGGGGAGTCAGTCCTCGTCTCGAGTGGGGGCATGCACGTTCGCTTTCCTCCCGAGCTGTAGCAGAACTGTCACGCTTCCCTTCCCTTGGATCAAGGGATCTGTGGCTTTCCCTCGAGGCTTTCCCAGGAGGCTTTCCCACGAGGCTTTCCCACAGGGCTGTCCCACGTGCCACCGTGGTGTGAGTCGATCCTCGGCTTGAAAGTCGAAGCAGTGCAGGGAAAACAGGTTTCCCTGGAATGGACTGAGACATCTGGGGGACTCTGGGAATGGTGGCACGACCCTGGAGTTCCTCTCGCCTTTCCTGTGGAGAGCGCCTCCTCTTGAGATGAGACAGGAACGCCGGGAGTTCTTTCCTGACCATGCAGGGAAAGGATCCCTCCTCTCGAGCTAGGAGGCGGAAACGGGGCTCCTCTGTATGTGGGCGGGACTCTCGTTCTTCCTCTCGAGTGGAGACGAGGTATGTAGGGGATCTTCTTGAGTTGCAGCAAGGGTGTGAAGGACCCTTTGGAAGTTCCAGAGGTTAGGTGTGATTAGACTCGAGACGTCTCAGCGGAAATGGGCCTCATCTCGACTGCAGGGGAGAACCTCCTGGGTTTTCTCGAGTTTCAGCAGGTGCTCTCCAGTTACGACCGGGACTTATGTAACCCGCTCTGGTCCGCTCAGGTAATGCCAGTCGACTTGCGAGTTGCTAAGGGGCCTCTCGGGATTCCTCTCCGGTCGATGACGGGGCCTAAGACCTTTTTTGGAATCGGTGCCCGAACCTGAGGTTTCCTCTCCAGTGCTGAAATGGATCTTGGGGTACTACTGGAGTCTCCACAGGGGAGTCATCTTCGTCTCCAATGGGGGCATGCACGTGCGCTTTTCTCCCGAGCATTAGGAGCAGAGTCAATTTTCCCGTTGGGTTGATCAAAGGGTTTCTTGTTTTCCCTCGAGGCTTTCCCACGTGGCTTTCCCACGAGGCTTTCCCACAGGGCTGTCCCACGTGCCACCATCGTGTGAGTCGGTCCTCCGCGTGAACGTCGAGGCAGTGCAGGGTAAACAAGTTCCTCTGGAAAGGACTGAGTCATCTGGGGGACTCTTGGAATGGTGGAACGACCCTGGAGTTCCTCTCACCTTTCTTGTGGAGCGTGCCTCCTCTTGAGATGCGACAGGTACGACAGGAATTCTTTCCCGGCCAATCAGGGAAAGCATCCCTCACATTGAGCTAGGAGGGGGAATTGGGGCTCCTCTGGATGTGGGTGGTACCCTGGTGATTCCTATGTAGTGGCGACGGGTCTCTTCTGGATCTTCTTGAGTTGCAACAAGGGTGTGAAGGACCCTTTGGAAGTTCCAGAGGTTAGGTGTGATTAGCCTCGAGACGTCTCAGTGGAAATGGGCCTCATCTCGCCTGAAGGGGAGAATCTCCTTCATTTTCTCGAGTTGTGGCAGGTGCTCTCGACTTACGACGGGGACCTCAGGGACCCGTTCTGTTGGCCTTAGGAAGACCAGTCCCCATGCGAGTTGCTAGAGGGCCTCTCGGGATTCCTCACCGGTAGATGCCGGGGCCCAAGACCTTCGGTGGAGTGGGGGCCAGAACCTGAGTATTCCTCTCCAGTGCTGACATGTTTTTGGGATACTTCTGAAGTCTCCCAAGGGGAATCAGTCCTCGTCTCGAGTGGGGGCATGTGCATGCTCTTTCCTCCCGAGCTGTAGCAGCAGTGTCATGCTTCCCGTCGCGTGGATCAATGGATCTGTGGCTTTTCCTCTAGGCTTTTCCTAGAGGATTTCCCACGAGGCTTTCCCACAGGGCTGTCCCCCGTGCCACCGTGGTGTGAGGCGATCCTCGGCATGAAAGTTTAAGCACTCTGTAAAAACAAGATCCTCTGGAATGGACTGAGACATCTGGGACGCTTGGAATGGTGGCACGACCATGGAGTTCCTCTCTCCCTTCCTGTGGAGAGCGCCTCCACTGAGATGCGAGGGAATGCCGGAGTTCTTCCGAGCGGGAGGGGCCTGCTGGGGGAAAGAACTCGGATTCCCGTCGCATCTCAGGTGGAGGCGCTCTCCACAGGAAGGAGAGAGGAACTCCATGGTCGTGCCACCATTCCAAGCGTCCCAGATGTCTCAGTCCATTCCAGAGGATCTTGTTTTTACAGAGTGCTTAAACTTTCATGCCGAGGATCGCCTCACACCACGGTGGCACGGGGGACAGCCCTGTGGGAAAGCCTCGTGGGAAATCCTCTAGGAAAAGCCTAGAGGAAAAGCCACAGATCCATTGATCCACGCGACGGGAAGCATGACACTGCTGCTACAGCTCGGGAGGAAAGAGCATGCACATGCCCCCACTCGAGACGAGGACTGATTCCCCTTGGGAGACTTCAGAAGTATCCCAAAAACATGTCAGCACTGGAGAGGAATACTCAGGTTCTGGCCCCCACTCCACCGAAGGTCTTGGGCCCCGGCATCTACCGGTGAGGAATCCCGAGAGGCCCTCTAGCAACTCGCATGGGGACTGGTCTTCCTAAGGCCAACAGAACGGGTCCCTGAGGTCCCCGTCGTAAGTCGAGAGCACCTGCCACAACTCGAGAAAATGAAGGAGATTCTCCCCTTCAGGCGAGATGAGGCCCATTTCCACTGAGACGTCTCGAGGCTAATCACACCTAACCTCTGGAACTTCCAAAGGGTCCTTCACACCCTTGTTGCAACTCAAGAAGATCCAGAAGAGACCCGTCGCCACTACATAGGAATCACCAGGGTACCACCCACATCCAGAGGAGCCCCAATTCCCCCTCCTAGCTCAATGTGAGGGATGCTTTCCCTGATTGGCCGGGAAAGAATTCCTGTCGTACCTGTCGCATCTCAAGAGGAGGCACGCTCCACAAGAAAGGTGAGAGGAACTCCAGGGTCGTTCCACCATTCCAAGAGTCCCCCAGATGACTCAGTCCTTTCCAGAGGAACTTGTTTACCCTGCACTGCCTCGACGTTCACGCGGAGGACCGACTCACACGATGGTGGCACGTGGGACAGCCCTGTGGGAAAGCCTCGTGGGAAAGCCACGTGGGAAAGCCTCGAGGGAAAACAAGAAACCCTTTGATCAACCCAACGGGAAAATTGACTCTGCTCCTAATGCTCGGGAGAAAAGCGCACGTGCATGCCCCCATTGGAGACGAAGATGACTCCCCTGTGGAGACTCCAGTAGTACCCCAAGATCCATTTCAGCACTGGAGAGGAAACCTCAGGTTCGGGCACCGATTCCAAAAAAGGTCTTAGGCCCCGTCATCGACCGGAGAGGAATCCCGAGAGGCCCCTTAGCAACTCGCAAGTCGACTGGCATTACCTGAGCGGACCAGAGCGGGTTACATAAGTCCCGGTCGTAACTGGAGAGCACCTGCTGAAACTCGAGAAAACCCAGGAGGTTCTCCCCTGCAGTCGAGATGAGGCCCATTTCCGCTGAGACGTCTCGAGTCTAATCACACCTAACCTCTGGAACTTCCAAAGGGTCCTTCACACCCTTGCTGCAACTCAAGAAGATCCCCTACATACCTCTCTCCACTCGAGAGGAAGAACGAGAGTCCCGCCCACATACAGAGGAGCCCCGTTTCCGCCTCCTAGCTCGAGAGGAGGGATCCTTTCCCTGCATGGTCAGGAAAGAACTCCCGGCGTTCCTGTCTCATCTCAAGAGGAGGCGCTCTCCACAGGAAAGGCGAGAGGAACTCCAGGGTCGTGCCACCATTCCCAGAGTCCCCCAGATGTCTCAGTCCATTCCAGGGAAACCTGTTTTCCCTGCACTGCTTCGACTTTCAAGCCGAGGATCGACTCACACCACGGTGGCACGTGGGACAGCCCTGTGGGAAAGCCTCGTGGGAAAGCCTCCTGGGAAAGCCTCGAGGGAAAGCCACAGATCCCTTGATCCAAGGGAAGGGAAGCGTGACAGTTCTGCTACAGCTCGGGAGGAAAGCGAACGTGCATGCCCCCACTCGAGACGAGGACTGACTCCCCTGGGGAGACTCCAGAAGTACCGTAAGATGCATGTCAGCACTGGAGAGGAATCCTCAGGTTCCGGCACCGACTCCACACAAGGTCTTAGGCCCAGGCGTCGAAGGGAGAGGAATCCCGAGAGGCCCCGAGCAACTCGCATGGGGACTGGCCTTTCCTGAGGCCACCAGAGCGGGTCCCTGAGGTCCCCGTCGTAAGTCAAGAGCACCTGCCGAAACTCGAGAAAATCCAGGAGGTTCTCCCCTCCAGGCGAGATGAGGCCCATTTCCGCTCAGGCGTCTCGAGGCTAATCACACCTAACCCCTGGAACTTCCAAAGGGTCCTTCACACCCTTGCTACAACTCAAGAAGTTCCCCAACATACCTGACTCCACTCGAGAGGAAGCACGAGAGTCCCGCCCACATCCAGAGGAGCCCCGTTTCCGCCTCGTACCTCGCGGTCAGGTATCCTTTCCCTGTATGTTCCGGAAAGAATTCCCGGTGTTCCCGTCGCATCTCAAGAGGAGGCGCTCTCCACAGGAAAGGCGAGAGAAACTCCAGTGTCGTGCCATCATTCCAAGAGTCCCCCAGATATCTCAGTGTGCCGGGGTCCAGCCCCGCTGGATCCAGGGAATTCGATGGATGGACGGCGTTGAGTGGAAAGTCTTGTGTATTATTAATGTATGAGATTAAGAAATTATAGGGTAGTAAGAGATTAACTGAGGAAAAAGGCTGAATAGCTAGGTTTACGCGAAGGCCAATAAATTCCGACAGGAATTTTTGGCGGACTCTGGGAATGGTGGCACGACCCTCGAGTTCCTCTTGCTTCTGTGGAGAGCGCCTCCTCTTGAGATGCGCCGGGAACGCCGGAATTCTTTCCCGACACGCAGGGAAAGGATCCCTGCCTCTCGAGTAGGAGGCGGAAACGGGGCTCCTTCTGGATTGGCGGGACTCTCGTGCTTCCTCTCGAGCGGAGACGGTATGTCGGGGAACTTCTTGAGTTGCAGCAAGGGTGTGAAGGACCCTTTGGAAGTTCCAGAGGTTAGGTGTGATTAGCCTCGAGACGCCTCAGCGGAAATGGGCCTCATCTCGCCTGGAGGGGAGAACCTCCTGGATTTTCTCGAGTTGCGGCAGGTGCTCGACTTACGACGGGGACCTCAGGGACCCGCTCTGGTGGCCTCAGGAAAGGCCAGTCCCCATGCGAGTTGCTCGGGGCCTCTCGGGATTCCTCTCCCTCGATGCCGGGGCCTAAGATCTTGTGTGGAGTCGGTGCCGGAACCTGAGGATTCCTCTCCAGTGCTGACATGGATCTTGGGGTACTTCTGGAGTCTCCCCAGGGGAGTCAGTCCTCGTCTCGAGTGGGGGCATGCACGTGCGCTTTCCTCCCGAGCTGTAGCAGCAGTGTCACGCTTCCCTTCGCGTATCAAGGGATCTGTGGCTTTCCCTCGAGGCTTCCCAGGCTTTCCCACGAGGCTTTCCCACAGGGCTGTCCCACGTGCCACCGTGGTGTGAGTCGATCCTCGGCTTGAAAGTCGAGGCAGTGCAGGGAAAACAGGTTTCCCTGGAATGGACTGAGACATCTGGGGGACTCTGGGAATGGTGGCACGACCCTGGAGTTCCTCTCGCCTTTCCTGTGGAGAGCGCTCCTCTTGAGATGCGACGGGAACGCCGGGAATTCTTTCCCGACCACGCAGGGAAAGGATCCCTCCTCTCGAGCTAGAGGCGGAAACGGGGCTCCTCTGGATGTGGCGGGACTCTCGTGTTCCTCTCGAGTGGAGACGGGTATGTCGGGGAACTTCTTGAGTTGCAGCAAGGGTGTGAAGGACCCTTTGGAAGTTCCCTTAAGGTGTGATTAGCTCGAGACGCCTCAGCGGAAATGGGCCTCATCTCGATCACGCTGCCGCAAAGTCCAGGAAAATCAGGAGGTTCGCATCCTCCAG
>NW_017197491.1:0-8049 GCF_001704415.2 Capra hircus
AGTGCAGGGAAAAAAGGTTTCCGCTGGAATGGACTGAGACATCTGGTGGACTCTGGAATGTGGCAGGACCCTGGGGTTCCTCTCGCTTTCCGGTGGAGAGAGCTCCTCTTCAGATGCGACGGGAAGCGCGGGAATTCTTTCCCGACCAGCTGGGAAAGGATTCCTCCTCTCGAGCTAGGAGGTGGAAGCGGGACTACTCTGGATGTGGGCGGGACTCTCGTGCTTCCTCTTGAGTGTAGACGGGTATGTCGGGGAACTTCTTGAGTTGCAGCAAGGGTGTGAAGGACCTTTGGAAGTTCCAGAGGTTAGGTGTGATTAGCCTCGAAACGCCTCAGCGGAAATGGGCCTCATCTCGCCTGGAGGGGAGAACCTCCTGGATTTTCTCGAGTTGCGCAGGTGCTCTCGACTTACGACGGGGACCTCAGGACCCGCTCTGGTGCCTCAGGAAAGGCCAGTCCCCATGCGAGTTGCTCGGGGCCTCTCGGGATTCCTCTCCCGTCGATGCGGGGGCCTAAGACCTTGTGTGGAGTCGTGCTGGAACCTGAGGATTCCTCTCCAGTGCTGACATGGATCTTGGGGTACTTCTGGAGTCTCCCCAGCGGAAGTCAGTCCTGTCTCGAGTGGGGCATGCACGTGCGCTTTCCTCCCGAGCTGTAGCAGCAGTGTCACGCATCCTTCATGTGGATCAATGGATCAGGGGCTTTCCCTCGAGGGGCTTTCCCACAGGGGGATGTCCCACGTGCCACCGTGGTGTGAGTCGATCCTCAGCTTGAAAGTCGAGGCAGTGCAGGGAAAAAAGGTTTCCCTGGAATGGACTGAGACATCTGGTGGACTCTGGAATGTGGCACGACCTGGGGTTCCTCTCGCCTTTCCGGTGGAGAGAGCCTCCTCTTCAGATGCGACGGAACGCCGGGAATTCTTTCCGACCACGCTGGGAAAGGATTCCTCCTCTCGAGCTAGGAGGTGGAAGCGGGACTACTCTGGATGTGGCGGGACTCTCGTGCTTCCTCTTGAGTGGAGACGGGTATGTCGGGAACTTCTTGAGTTGCAGCAAGGGTGTGAAGTACCCTTTGGAAGTTCCAGAGGTTAGGTGTGATTAGCCTCGAAACGCCAGAGCGGAAATGGGCCTCATCTCGCCTTGAGGGGAGAACCTCCTGGATTTTCTCGAGTTGCGGCAGGTGCTCTCGACTTACGACGGGACCTCAGAGACACTCTCTGGTGGCCTCAGGAAAGGCCAGTCCCCATGTGAGTTCTTCGGGGACCTCTCGGGATTCCTCTCCGTCGATGCCGGGGCCTAAGACCTTGTGTGAGTCGGTGCGGAACCTGAGGATTCCTCTCCAGTGCCGACATGGATCTTGGGGTACTTCTGGAGTCTCCCCAGGGGAGTCAGTCCTCGTCTCAAGTGGGGGCAGGCACATGAGCTTTCCCCCCGGTCTGTAGCAGCAGTGTGGCACTTCCTTCGCGTGGATCAAGGGATCTGTGGCTTTCCCTGATGCTTTCCCACGAGGCTTTTCCACGAGGAATTCCCACAGGGTTGTCCCACGTGCCGTGGTGTGAGTCGATCCTCGGCTTGAAAGTCGAGGCAGTGCAGGGAAACAAGTTTCCTGGAATGGACTGAGACATCAGGGCGACTCTGGGAATGGTGGCAGGACCTGGAGTTCCTCTCGCCTTTCCTGTGGAGAGCGCCTCCTCTTGAGATGCCACGGGAACGCGGGGAATTCTTTCCCCACCACGCAGGGAAGGGATCCCTCCTCTCGATCTAGGAGGCGGAAAGGGGGCTCCTCTGAATGTGGGCGGGACTCTCGTGCTTCCTCTCGAGTGGAGATGGGTATGTCGGGGAACTTCTTGAGTTGCAGCAAGGGTGTGAAGGACCTTTGGAAGTTCCAGGGTTAGGTGTGATAAGCCTCAAGACGCCATCGGAAATGGGCCTCATCTCGCCTGGAGGGGAGAACCTCCTGGATTTTCTCGAGTTGCAGCAGGTGCTCTCGACTTACGGCGGGGACCACAGGGACCCGCTCTGGTGGCCTCAGGAAAGGCCATTCGCCATGCGAGTTGCTCGGGGCCTCTCGGATTCCTCTCCCGTCGATGCCGGGGCCTAAGACCTTGTGTGGAGTCGGTGCAGGAAACTGAGGATTCCTCTCCAGTGCTCACATGGATCTTGGGGTACTTCTGGTGTCTCCCGAGGGGAGTAAGTCTTCGTCTCGTGTGGGGACATGCCCGTGCGCTTTCCTCCCGAGCTGTAGCAGCAGTGTCATGCTTCAATTCGAGTGGATCATGGGTTCTGTGGTTTCCCTGGAGGCTTTCCCAGGAGGCTCCACGAGGCTTTCCCCACAGGGCTGTCCCTGATGCCACCGTTGTGTGAGTCGATCCTCGCTTGAAAGTCGAGGTAGTGCAGGGAATGGATTGAGACAACTGGGGACTCTGGGAATGGTGGCCAGACTCTAGAGTTCCTCTCAACTTTCCTGTGGAGAGCGCCTCCTCTTGAGATGCGACGGGAAGCCGGGAATTCTTTCCCGCCCACGCAGGAAATGATCCCTCCTCTCGAGCTATGAGACGGAATCGGGGCTCCTGGATGTGGCGGGACTCTCGTGCTTCCTCTCGCGTGGAGGCGAGTATGTCGGGGAACTTATTCAGTTGCAGAAAGGGTGTGAAGGACCTTTTGGAAGTTCCAGATGTTAGGTGCATTTAGCCTCTAGACGCCTCAGCGGAAATGCGCCTCATCTCGCCTGGAGGGGAGAACCTCTGGATTTTCTCGAGTTGCGGCAGGTGCTCTCGACTTCCGACGGGGACCTCAGGGACCGCTCTGGTGGCCGCAGGAAAGGCCAGTCCCCATGCGAGTTGCTCGGGCCTCTCGGATTCCTCTCCCTTCGTGCCGGGGCCTAAGACCTTGTGTGGGTCGGTCCTGGAACCTGAGGATTCCTCTCCAGTGCTGACATGGATCTTGGGGTTCTTCGGGAGTCTCCCAGGGGAGTCAGTCCTCATTCGAGTGGGGGCATTGAAGAGCGCTTTCCTCCCGAGCTGTACAGCAGTGTCGTTCTTCCGTCGAGTGGATCAAGGGATCAGTGGCTTTCCCCTCGAGGCTTTCCATGAGGCTTTCTCACGGGCTTTCTCACTGGGCTGTCCCACGTGCCACCGTGCTGTGAGTCGATCCTCGCTTGAAAGTCGAGGCAGTGCAGGGAAAACAGGTTTCCTGGAATTGACTGAGATATCTGGGGTTCTGGGAATGGTGGCACGACACTGGAGTTCCTCTCACCTTTCCTGTTGAGAGGGCCTCCTCTTGAGTTGTGACGGGAAGACCGGGAATTCTTTCCGACCACGCAGGGAAAGGATACCTCCTCTCTAGCTGTGAGGCGGAAACGGGGCTCCTCTGGATGTGGGCGGGACTCTCGTGCTTCCTCTCGAGTGGAGAAGGGTATGTCGGGGAACTTCTTGAGTTGCAGCAAGGGTGTGAAGAACCCTTTGGAAGTTCCAGAGGTTTAGGTGTGATTAGCCTGGAGACGCCTCAGGGGAAATGGGCCTCATCTCGCCTGGAGGGGAGAACCTCCTGGATTTTTTCGAGTTGGGACAGGTGATCTCGACTTAAGACGAGGACTGAGGGACCCGCTCTGGTGGCCTCAGGAAAGGCCATTCCCCATGCGAGTTGCTCGGGGGCCTCTCGGGATTCCTCTCCCGTCGATGCCGGGGCCTAAGACCTTGTGTGGAGTCGGTGCCGGAACCTGAGGATTCCTCTCCAGTGCTGACATGGATCTTGGCGTCCTTAAAGGCGAGATGAGGCCCATTTGCGCTGAGGCGTCTCGAGGCTAATCACACCTAACCTCTGGAACTTCCAAAGGGTCCTTCACACCCTTGCTGCAACTCAAGAAGTTCTCCGACATACCCGTCTCCACTCGAGAGTATCAAGATCTTCCCGCCACTTTCAGAGGAGCACCGTTTCCACCTCATAGCTCGAGAGGAGGGATCCTTTCCCTGCGTGGTCTGGAAAGCATTCCGGCGTTCCAGTCGCATCTCAAGAGGAGGCCCTCTCCACAGGAAAGGCGAGAGAAACTCCAGGGTCGTTCCACCATTCCAGAGTCCCCAGATGTCTCTGTCAATTCAGGGAAACCTGTTTTCCCTGCACTGCCTCGACTTTCAAGCCGAGGATCGACTCACACCACGGTGGCACGTGGGACAGCCCTGAGGAAAATCCTCGTGGGAAAGCCTCATTGGAAATCCTCGAGGGAAAGCTGCAGATCCTTGATACACGCTAAGGGAAGTGTGACACTGCTTCCACAGATCGGGAGGAAATTGAACCTGCATGCCCCCACTCGAGACTAGGACTGACTAACCTGGGGAGACTCCAGAAGTACCCCAAGATCCATGTCCGCACTGGAGAGGAATCCTCACGTTCCGGCACCGACTCCACACAAGGTCTTAGGCCCCGGCATCGACGGGAGAGGAAACCCAAGAGGCCCCGAGCAACTCGCATGGGGACTGGCCTTTCCTGAGGCCACCAGATCGGGTCCCTGAAGTCCCGTCGTAAGTCGACAGCACCTGCCGCAACTCGAGAAATCCAGGAGGTTCTCCCCTCCAGGCGAGATGAGGCCCATTTTCCTGAGGCCTCTCGAGGCTAACCACACCTATCCTCTGGAACTTCCAAAGGGTCCTTCACAACCTTGCTGCAGCTCAAGAAGTTCCAGACATACCCGTCTCCATTCGAGAGGAAGCACGAGAGTCCCGCCCACATCCAGAGGAGCCCGTTTCCGCCTCATAGCTCGAGAGGAGGGATCCTTTCCCTGCGTGGTCGGGAAAGAATTCCCGCGTTCCCGTCTCATCTCAAGACGAGGCGCTCTCCACAGGAAAGGCGAGAGGAACTCCAGGGTCATGCCACCATTCCCAGAGTCCCCCAAATGTCTCAGTCGATTCCAGGGAAACCTGTTTTCCCTGCACTGCCTCGACTTTCAAGCCGAGGATCAACTCACACCACGGAGCAACGTGGGCCAGCCCTGTGGGAAAGCCTCTTGGGAAAGCTCTTGGAAAGCTCGAGGGAAAGCCACAGATCCCTTGATCCACGCTAAAGGAAGCGTGACACCGCTGCTACAGCTCGGGAGGAAAGTGCACATGCATGCCCCACTCGAGACGAGGACTGACTCACCTGGGGAGACTCCAGGAGTACCCCAAGATCCATGTCAGCACAGGAGAGGAATCCTCAGGTTCCGGCACCGACTCCACACAAAGTTTTGGGCTCCAGCATCGACGGGAGAGAAATTCCGAGAGACCCGAGCAACATTCATGTGGACTGGCCTTTCCTGAGTCCACCAGAGCGGGTCCCTGAGGTCCCCGTCGTATGACGAGAGGCCTGCCCACCTCGAGAACACCCAGGAGGTTCTCCCTTCCAGGCATGATGAGGCCCATTTCCAATGAGGCGTCTCGAGGCTAATCACAACTAAACTCTGGAACTTCCAAAGGGTCCGTCACACCCTTGCTGCTACTCAAAAAGTGCCTCGACATACCCGTCTCCACTCGAGAGGAAGAACGAGTTCCCGCCCACATCCAGAGGAGCCCCGTTACCGTCTCATAGCTGGAGAGGAGGGACACTTTCCCTGCGTGGTCGGGAAAGAATTCCCGACGTTCCCGTCGCATCTCAAGAGGAGGCCCCTCTCCACAGTAAAGGCCAGAGGAACTCCAGGTTCGTGGACCATTCCCAGAGTCCCCAGATATCTCCGTCCATTCCAGCGAAAACTGTTTTCCCAGCACTGCTCGACTTTCAAGCCGAGGGTCGACTGACACTACAGTGGCACGTTGGACAGCCCTGTGGGAAAGCCTCTTGGGAAAGCCTCGTGGGAAAGCCTCGAGGGAAAGACTCGAGGGAAAGCCACAGATACCTTGATCCACGCTAAAGGAAGCGTGACACTGCTGTTACAGCTCGGGAGCAAAGCGCACGTGGATGCCCCACTCGAGACGAGGACTGACTCCCTGGGGAGACTCCACAAGTACCCAAGATCCACGTCAGCACTGGAGAGGAATCCTCAGGTTCCGGCTCCGAATCCACACAAGGTCTTAGGCCCCGGCATCGAAGGGAGAGTAATCCCGAGAGGCCCCAGAGCAACTTTCATGGGGACTTGCCTTTCCTGAGGCCACCAGAACGGGTCCTGATGTACGTCTTAAGTCCAGAGCACCTGCCGCAACTCGAGTAAATCTAGGAGGTTCTCCCCTCCAGGCGAGATGAGGCCCATTTCCACTGAGGCGTCTCAAGGCTAATCACACCTAACCTCTGGAACTTCAAAGGGTCCTTCACACCTTGCTGCAACTCAAGAAGTTCCCCGACATACCCGTCTCCACTCGAGAGGAAGCACGAGAGTCCGCCCACATCCAGAGGAGCCCCGTTTCCGCCTCCTATCTCGAGGGGAAGGATCCTTTCCCTGCGTGGTCGGGCAAGAATTCCCGGCGTTCCCGTCGCATCTCAAGGGAGGCGCTTTTCACAGGAAAGGCTAGAGGAACTCCAGGGTCGTGCCACCATTACCAGAGTTCCCCAGATGTCTCAGTCCATTCCAGGGAAACCTGTTTCCCTGCACTGCCTCGACTTTCAAGCTGAGGATCGACTCACACCATGGTGGCACGTGGGACAGCCCTGTGGGAAAGCCTCGTGGGAAAGCTCGAGGGAAAGCCACAGATCCTTGATCCACGCGAAGGAAAGCTTGACACTGCTGCTACAGCTAGGGAGGAAACGCACGTGCATGCCCCCAAACGAGACGAGGACTGACTCCCTGGGAGACTCGAAGTGCCCCAAGATCCATGTCAGCACAGAACAGGAATCCTCAGGTTCCGGCACCAATTCCACACAAGGTCTTAGGCCCTGGCACCGACGGGAGAGAAATCCGCGAGAAGCCCCCGAGCAACTCGCATGGGGACTGGCCTTTCCTGAGGCCACAGAGCGGGTCCCTGTCGTCCCCGTCGTAAGTCGAGAGCACGTGCCGCAACTCAATAAAATCCAGGAGGTTCTTCCCTCCAGGCGAGATGAGGCCAATTTCCGCTGAGGCAATCGAGGATAATCACACCTAACCTCTGGAACTTCCAAAGGGTCCTTCACACCTTGCTGCAACTCAAGAAGTTCCCGACATACCCATCTCCACTCGAGAGGAAGCACGAGAGTCCCACCACATCCAGAGGAGCCCCGTTTTCGCTCCTAGCTCGAGAGGAGTGATCCTTTCCCTGCGTGGTCGGGAAAGAATTCCTGGCGTTCCCGTCCCATCTCAAGAAGAGGCGCTTTCCACGATAAAGGAGAGAGGAACTCCAGGATCGTGCCACTTTCCCCCGGGTCCCCCAGATGTCTCAGTCCATTCAGGGAAACCTGTTTTCCCTGAACTGCCTCGACTTTCAAGCCAGGGTCGACTCACACCACGGTGGCACGTGGACAGCCTGTGGGAAAGCCTCGTGGGAAACCCTCGGGAAAGACTCGAGGAAAGCCACAGATCCTTGATCCACGCGAAGGGAAGGTGAAACTGCTGCCACAGCTCGAGAGGAAAGCGCACGTGCATGCCCCCACTCGAGACGAGGACTGACTCCCCTGGGGAGACTCCAGAAGTACCCAAGATCCATGTCAGCACTGGAGAATAATTCTCAGTTTACGGCCCCGACTTCACAAAAGGTCTTAGGCCCCAGCATTGAAGGGAGAGGAATCCCGAGAGGCCAATAAGCAATCGCACGGAGAGTGGCCTTTCCTGAGGCACCAGATAGGGTCCTGTTGTCCCGTCGTAAATCGAGGCACCTACCGCAAATCGAGAAAATCCTGGAGATTCTCCCTCCAGGCTAGATGAGGCCATTTCCGCTGAGGCGACTCGAGGCTAATCACATCTAACCTTTGGAACTTCCATAGGGTCCTTCACCCTTTGCTGCAACTCAAGAAGTTCCCCGACGTGCGCGCGCGGGACATACCCGTTGTTCGGCACTGAGAGGAACCGAGCGAAGCGCCTGGCTTGCAGCATCTGCGCAGAGGGGGCCTTTGTTACCCTGCCCTTCCGTGGCTCGGTGAGGGATCCCTTTGCGCCTGCGGCTGTCTTGTTTTTTTTTTTT
>NW_017197492.1:0-8049 GCF_001704415.2 Capra hircus
GAGGTCCCCGTCGTAAGTCGAGAGCACCTGCGCAATTCGACAATCTAGGTTCCAGGAGGTTCTCCCTCCAGGGAGATGAGGCCCATTTCCGCTGAGGCGTCTCGAGGCTAATCACACCTAACCTCTGGAACTTCCAAAGGGTCCTTCACACCCTTGCTGCAACTCAAGAAGTTCCCCGACATACCCGTCTCCACTCGAGAGAAGCACGAGAGTCCCGCCACATCCAAGGAGCCCGTTTCCGCTGCTAGCTCGAGGAGGGGTCCTTTCCCTGCGTGATCGGGAAAGAATTCCCGGCGTTCCCGTCGCATCTCAAGAGGAGGCGCTCTCCACAGGAAAGGCGAGAGGAACTCCAGGGTCGTGCCACCATTCCCAGAGTCCCCAGATGTCTCAGTCCATTCCAGGGAAACCTGTTTTCCCTGCACTGCCTCGACTTTCAAGCCGAGGATCGACTACACCACGGTGGCACGTGGACAGCCCTGTGGGAAAGCTCGTGGGAAAGCCTCGATGGAAAGCGATCCCTTGATCCACGCGAAGGGAAGCGTGACACTGCTGCTACAGCTCGGGAGGAAAGCGCACGTGCATGCCCCCATCGAGACGAGGACTGACTCCCCTGGGGAGACTCAGAAGTACCCCAAGATCCATGTCAGCACTGGAGAGGAGTCCTCAGGTTCCGGCACGACTCCACACAAGGTCTTAGGCCCCGGCATCTAGGGAGAGGAATCCGAGAGGCCCCGAGCAACTCGCATGGGCACTGGCCTTTCCTGAGGCCACCAGAACGGGTCCCTGAGGTCCCCGTCGTAAGTCGAGAGCACCTGCCGCAATCGAGAAAATCCAGGAGGTTCTCCCCTCCAGGCAGATGAGGCCCATTTCCGCCAGGCGTCTCGAGGCTAATCACACCAGCCTCGGGAAATTCCAAAGGGTCCTTCACACCCTTGCTGCAGCTCAAGAAGTCCCCGACATACCCGTCTCCTCTCGAGAGGAAGCACGAGAGTCCTGCCCACATCCAGAGGAGCCCGAAAGCTCAAAGCAGGGATCTTTCCCTGCGTGGCGGGAAAGAATTCCCGGCGTTCCGTCACATCTGAAGTGGAGGCCTCCCACAGGAAAGGCGAGAGGAACTCCAGGGTCGTGCCACCATTCCCAGATTCCCCCAGATTCTCAGTCCATTCCAGGGAAACTGTTTTCCTTGCACTGCCTCGACTTTCAAGCCGAGGATCGACTCACACCACGGTGGCACGTGGGACAGTCCTGTGGGAAAGCCTCGTGGGAAAGCCTCGAGGGAAAGCCACAGATCCCTTGATGACGGGAAGCGTGACACTGCTGCTACAGCTCGGGAGGAATCGAACTGCAGCCCCACTCGAGACGAGGACTGACTCCCCTGGGGAGACTCCTGAAGTACCCCAAGATCCATGTCAGCACTGCAGATGAATCCTCAGATTTCGGCACCAACTCCACACAAGGTCTTAGGCCCGACATCGAAGGTAGAGGAATAACGAGAAGCCCCCAAGCATCTCGCATGGGGACCGGCCTTTGCTGAGGCCACCAGAACGGGTCCCTGAGGTCCCTTCGTAAGTCGAGAGCACCTGCCCCAACTCGAAAAAATCCAGGAGGTTCTCCCCTCCAGGCGAGATGAGGCCATTTCCACTGAGCGTCTCGAGGTTAATCACACCTAACCTCTGGAACTTCCAAAGGGTCCTTCACACCCTTGCTGCAACTCAAGAAGTTCCCCGACATAACCGTCTCCACTGGAGAAAGCACGAGAGTCCCGCCACATCCAGAGGAGCACCGTTTACCTTAGCTCGAGAGGATGGATCCTTTCCCTGCGTGGTTGGGAAAGAATTGCCTGCATTCCCGTCGCATCTCATGAGGAGGCGGTCTCCTCAGGAAAGGCGAGAGGAACTCAAGAGTCGTGCCACCATTCCCAGAGTCCCCCAGATGTCTCAGTCCATTCCAGGGAATACTGTTTTCCCTGCACTGCCTCGATTTCATGCCGAGGATCGACTCACACCACGGTGGCACGTGGGAAGCCCTGTGGGAAAGCCTCCTGGGAAAGCCTCATGTGATAGCCTCAAGGGAAAGACACTGATCCCTTGATCCACTCGACGGGAAGCGTGACACTGCTGTTACAGCTGGGAGGGAATCGAACTGCATGCCGCCACTCGAGACGAGGACTGACTCCCCTGGGGAGACACAGAAGTACCCCAAGATCCATGTCAGCAGTGGAGAGGAATCCTCAGGTTGCGTCACCGACTCCACTCAAAGTCTTAGGCTCGGCATCGACGGTAGAGGAATTCCGAGCGGCCCCCAAACATCTCGAATGGGGACTGGCCTTTACTCAGGCCACCAGAGCGGTCCCTGAGGTCCCCGTCGTAAGTCGACAGCACCTGCCGCACCTCGAGAAAATCCAGAGGTTCTCCCCTCCAGGCGAGATGAGGCCCTTTTCTGCTGAGGCGTCTCGGTTAATCACACCTAACCTCTGGAACTTCCAAAGGTCCTTCACACCCTTGCTGCAACTCAAGAAGTTCCCCGACATAACCGTCTCCACTGGAGAGGAAGCACGACAGTCCCGCCCACATCCAGAGGAGCCCGTTTCTGCCTCATAGCTCGAGAGGATGCATCCTTTCCCTGCGTGGTCGGAAAGAATTCCCGGAGTTCCCGTCCCACTAAAGAGGAGGCGCTCTCCACAGGAAAGGCGAGAGGAACTCCAGGGTCGTGCCACCATTCCCAGAGTTCCCCAGATGTCTAAGTCCATTCAAGGAAACCTGTTTTCCCTGCACTGTCTCGACTTTCAGCAGAGGATCAACTCACACCACGGTGGCACGTGGGACAGCCCTGTGGAAAGCCTCGTGGGAAAGCCTCAAGGAAAAGACACAGATCCCTTGATCACTCGCCGGGAAGCGTGACAATGCTGCTACACTCGGGAGGAAAGCGCACGAGCATGCCCCACTCAGACGAGGACTGACTCCCCTGGGGAGACTTCAGAAGTACCCCAAGATCCATGTCAGCACTGCAGAGGAATGCTCAAGTTCCGGCACCGACTCCACACAAGTCTAGGCCCTGGCATCGATGGGAGAGGAATCCCCAGAGGCCCCGAGCAACTCGCATAGGACTGGCCTTTCCTGAGGCCACCAGAGCGGGTCCCTGAGGTCCCCGTCGAAAGTCGAGAGCACCTGCCGCAACTCGAGAAAATCCAGGCGGTTCTCCCCTCCTGGCAACATGAGGACCATTTCCACTGAGGCGTCTCGAGGCTAATCACACCTAACCTCTGGAACTTCCAAAGGGTCCTTTACACCCTTGCTGCAAATCCAGAATTTCCCGACATAGCCGTCTCCACTCGAGAGGAAGCACGAGAGTCCCGCCCACATACAGAGGAGCACCGTTTCCGCCTCCTAGCTCGAGAGAAGGGATCCTTTCCCTGAGTGGTCGGGAAAGAATTCCCGCGTTCCGTCGCATCTCAAGAGGAGGCGCTCTCACAGGAAAGTCGAGAGGAAGTCCAGGGTCGTGCCACCATTCCCAGATTCGCCAGATGTCTCAGTCCATTCCAGGGAAACCTGTTTTCCTTGCACTGCGTTGACTTTCAAGCCATCGATCGACTCACACCACGGTGGCACGTGGGATAGCCCTGTGGGAAAGCCTCGTGGGAAAGCCACAGATCCCTTGATCCAGGCGAAGGGAAGCATGACACTGCTGCCACAGCTCCGGAGGTAAGCGCACGTGCATGCGCCCACTCAAACGAGGACTGACTCCCCTGGGGAGACTCCAGAAGTACCCCAAGATCCATGTCAGCACTGCAGAAGAATCCTCAGGTTCCGGCACCGACTCCACACAAGGTCTTAGGCCCCGGCCTCGATGGTAGAGGAATCCCGAGAGGCCCCGAGCAACTCGCATGTGGACTGGCCTTTCCTGAGGCCACCAGAGCGGGTCCCTGAGGTCCCCGTCGTAAGTCGAGAGCACCTGCCGCAACTCGAGAAAATCCAGGAGGTTCTCCCCTCCAGGCGAGATGAGCCCATTTCCGCTGAAGCGTCTGGAGGCTAATCACACCTAACCTCTGGAACTTCCAAAGGGTCCTTCACACCCTTGCTGCCACTCAAGAAGTTCCCTGACATACCCGTCTCCTCTCGATAGGAAGCACGAGGGTCCCGCCCACATCCAGAGGAGCCCCTTTCCGCCTCGTAGCTCGAGATGTGGGATCCTTTCCCTGCTTCGTCGGGAAAGAATTCCCGGCGTTCCCGTCGCATCTCAAGTGGAGGCGCTCTCCACAGGAAATGCGAGAGGAACTCCAGAGTCGTGCCACCATTCCAAGAGTCCCCTAGATGTCTCAGTCCATTCCAGAGGAACCTGTTTTCCCTGCACTGCCTCGACTTTCACGCCGAGGTTCGACTCACACCTCGGCGGCATGTGGGACAGCCCTCTGGGATAGCCTCGTGGTAAAGCCTGGAGGAAAAGCCACAGATCACTTGATCCACGCGACCGGAAGCGTGACACTGCTGCTACAGCTCGGAGGAAAGCGCACGTGCATGCCCCCATTCGAGACGAAGACTGACTTCCCTGGGGGGCTCCAGAGCTACCCCAAGATCCATGTCAGCACTGTAGAGGAATCCTCAGGTTCCTGCCCCAACTCCTCGCAAGGTCTTTTTTTTTCTTTCCTTTTTACTCTTTTCTTTGCATTTATTTAAACACAGTTCTCAAAATTTTGAGTGAAATTGGGCCTCCTTTGGTAAGCAAAGAACCTGAAATTAGTATTTAAAAAATGAACAGGCAAAGTCTTCAGATCATCCACAACACAGGTGTAGTGTTCCTTCTTTTTTCTCAAAACTCTGAACCACCCAGTTTTTCCATATAGTCTTAAAAGCTAGAAGAACAAGAGTACATTTGTGGTGGAATATTATTTTCACTTGCTGATTACTAATTGAAATACCATTATCCCCTTCTAACAGCTTTAAGAAATAGCCTTTTTAAGGCATACATTGTGCAACTCATCTTATTCCCTGCTATGTATAATACAGATTACATAAAGGCTGTCAAAGTCACATTTATATAAGCATTAAGCATTTGCTGTATTGAAAGATCTTTAGTTTTTAACACTAGCAGTATAGAGTTACAGAGCGTAATTTTTATCACTTAACTGCAGGTATATTAAGTATGGTATGTTTCATGGACTCGAGGAAAACGGGCATTTTTTTCTTTAATTTACTACTGACAATCTAATCAGAACAGTTCTCCTAAGCATTGATATGTTAGAAAGAAAAGTAAAAACCAAACGTTATTGTTGCTTTTTGCCATTTGGTAGCATTTTACACACAGGCTTCAATCTTCAGAATACCCTGTATTCAGTAGAAAAACCATTTAAATGAAGTTCTGTACAATAGAAACTTCTCAGCAGTCAAAATTTTAGACTGTAAAAAAATACATGTAAAACATACTTTTCTGAAAACACTTAACTTTGAACAAAGCACCGAACTACACAAATGCAGAATGAAAACAGCATTTCAACTCCACCAAAAGTAGTCATCATAAAAGGTGTAAAAGTCACCTAACTTCACCAGGCACTGTTCACTTTTTAAACAGGAGACAATAAAAAATATTGTCCACAAACAATATCCCAACTCTAGGGCAGGTTTCAGAAAGTCTTCATCTTCATGCTTTAATAGCGATGAGGTGAGTATGATCGAGATCTGGAACGTGATCTGTATCCTCCACGACTATAGTAGGGAGAAGGTGACCGTCTTCTGTATTTCTGATCCCTGTCTTGAGCAGCTCTCCATCCTCCTCCTCCTCCTCCTCCTCCTCTGTACGATCTGCTGTAATAGTCCCGATCATCATAGCCTCGATCATATCCTCTGTCATAGTAATCTCGACGGCGTGAGCTGCCATAGGTAGGTCTCCCCATGTAAATTCCTGCTGTTGGAGTATGTGGTCTTTTCGTTATGGAGAAGTCAACTCTGATCCTACATCCATCAAGCTCCATTCCATTGGCACGCTCTTTTGCTTCCTTGGCATCATCTACATTTTCAAAGTATACAAAGGCAAATCCTCTTGAACGTCTAGACTGCTGGTCATATACAATAGATACATCAGCAATTGGGCCATATTTAGAGAACATTTCTCTTAGATCTCTTTCTGTAGTATACAAGCTCAATCCAAATACTCCAAGACAACAGTTAGGATCAGGATTTGCCCGATTCCCAACATGACGCCAGCGAGTAGACATGGGAGAATGACTGTGGCTATGCCGTCTTCGATAATCTCTGCTGTAAGATCTGCTACGAGATCTTCTATGGGACCGGGACCGAGATCGTGACCTTGTATAATGCCTCCGAGAACTTCTTCTGGATCTAGACCTAGATTCCGATCTGGACCTGGACTTTGATCTGGAACGCCTGGAATCTTCCTTGGAGCGAGACCTTGCAGGGGTATGACTTGCAGATTTCCCCAGATCCATGAGCACTTCCGCTTCTGGAAGCAGAACGGGATTCCCCCTCGCCGTAGTTCTCCTCGCCGCTGTCGCTCATGACTTTCACTGCTGTCGCCGCTCGATGTGCTTCAATCGAAGCTGCCAACCTCTCGCACCTTCAGTGTAGAGGCTCCGCCGCAGCCTCACACCACACACCGGTGCCCCAGGCACTGAGAACCGAAACGCTCCGCGCCGCCTCCGCTCGGGCTCTCCACACAAGGTCTTAGGCCCCGGCATCGACGTGAGAGGAATCCTGAGAGGCCCCTAGCAACTCCCATGGGCACTGGCCTTTTCTGAGGCCACAGGAGCGGGTCCCTGAGGTCCCCATGCTAAGACGAGAGCACCTGCTCCAACTCAAGATAATCCAGGAGGTTCTCCCCCTCCAGGCGAGATGAGGCCCATTTCCCCTGAGGCATCTCGAGGCTAATCACACCTAACCTCTGGAACTTCCAAAGGGTCTTTGACACCCCTGCGGCAAGTCAAGAAGATCACCACATACCCGTCTCCACTCGAGATGAAGCACGAGGGTCCCACCCACATCCAGAGGAGCCCCGTTTCCGCCTCGTATCTAGAGAGGAGGGATCCTTTCCCTGCGTGGTCGGGAAAGAATTCCTGGCGTTCCCGTCGCATCTCAAGAGGAAGTGCTCTCCACAGGAAAGGCCAGAGGAACTCCAGGGTCGTGCCACCATTCCAAGAGTTCCCCAGATGTCTCAGTCCATTCCAGAGGAACCTGTTTTCCCTGCACTGCCATGACTTTCACGCCGAGGATCGTCTCACACCAAGGTGGCATGTGGGACAGCCCTGTGGGAAAGCCTCATGGGAAAGCCTAGAGGGAAAGCCACAGATCCCTTGATCCACGCGACGGGAAGCGTGACACTGCTGCTACCGCTCAGGAGGAAAGCGCACGTGCATGCCCCCACTCGAGACGAGGACTGACTCCCCTGGGGAGACTCCAGAAGTACCACAAGATCCATGTCAGCACTGGAGAGGAATCTTCAGGTTCCAGCCCCGACTTCACACAAGGTCTTAGGCCCCGGCATCGACAGGAGAGGAATCCTGAGAGGCCCCCTAGAAACTTGAATGGGGACTGGCCTTTCCTGAGGCCACCAGAGCTGGCCCCTGAGGTCCCGTCGTAAGTCGAGAGCACCTGCCGCAACTCGAGAATCCAGGAGGTTCTCCCCTCCAGGCGAGATGAGGCCCATTTCCACTGAGGTGTCTCGAGGCTAATCACACCTAACCTCTGGAACTTCCAAAAGGTACTTTACACCCTTGCTGCAACTCAAGAAGTTCCCGACATACCCGTCTCCACTCGAGAATAAGCAAGATGGTCCCCCCTACATCCACAGGAGGCGCGTTTCCGCCTCGTCGCTCGAGATGAGGGATCCTTTCCTTCGGGGACCAGCGTGAGGAATTCCGCCTATGGCAAAGGTCATGAGGAAGGAGGCTTGGCATGCGCAAAGGCGTGATCAAGCCTCAGGTAACCCCCTGTTCCCGAGCATCGAAACCCCAAAACCAGAGTCTGTTTTATGCTCTCACCTACACTTCTGACTTTACGGGGGCTCTCCCCATAACTGTTTCTCTCGGAGAGAAAGTAAACG